>NW_006400055.1:405058-426986 GCF_000299155.1 Elephantulus edwardii
TGACTGGGGTAATCGCGATGGGTGTGTCAGAGGCCATGCGATTGGCCCAGGATAGAGCAAGGTTTAGGGCTGTTGTACATAGGGTTGCTATGAGTCTCAAACGACTCGATGGCACATAACAACAACAGGTGTAGGGTTTCCTCCTTTGTTCAAATAGATTGTTCTTAAAAAATAAACAAAAAGCCAACAATTTTATGCTTACGGGAGTTCTTTTAACTATTAAAGTAAAATTAGTGTTTGCTTTTGAAAAGATTTCAGGTGATATTTGTGGCTTAAGGTTTAAAGATTTTCCCAGGAAATCATAACAAGGGTTCATTTACCCTCAGTGGCTCCTGGAATGCTATATTCTTTGACAGTTTGAAATTCTAGCCTGCCTTTTCCTTTGAATCTATGGTCTTTGAACAAAATGTTCAGTAATGGTAGGTGGGTATAATACCGATCCTCTCTTCTCATGGCAAAGAAGAAAGTTGTTTGTAGAGCTAGTTAGCCACTCATTCCATATTGTCCTCTTATTCCTGCCTCTCCTTCTTCTGGTTTTAGGAAAAAATTTTAGTACTTTGTAAGGCATCATTAATTATTTTACTATAATAAAATTTGATAATCATTGATATTATTTCTGGACTTTAATATCATTATTTGTAACCTGAATTGCTTTGTCAAATTAGCCAGATGCTCTGAAGGAAAAAGATGGGCAGTCCTCTCTCATGTGATGTACAGCCTCTGAAAACCTGCTGGAGAGTCAGTTATGAGTTGGTTGCTACTTGATGACAATGAGTTCCGAGATCCCACATTTATAAAAGTATTTATAAAAATATTTTTATCTTATTCAAGTATAATATTTAATAAATGCTTTTAATATCTAAGAATCTTACAGGAATAATAAGTAGATTCAGGCTTTCTTGTATCAATTATAAGAATATTATATATATTTAATATTATGCAGTGATTCTTGTAGTTGTTTTCATTTCAAAATCCTGACTCTGTCCTGGTTTTTTTTTATTCTTTCTTTTTTTCTTTCCTTCTCCTTAGATTCAATCAATCTTTAAGGACAAATGTACGTTTTAGCTCATGGAAGAAAAAACACAGATCAAGACATTTTTGGGTTCAAAGTTGCCGAAGTATGGAACAAAATCTGTAAGAAGTACGCTGCAACCAATGCCAAATACGGCATTCACTAATGTAGTAGGAGTTTCCAAGAGGAGCAATGTAAAAAATAATGCCTCAAAAAGTTCATTATTCCATTCATTTAATTGGGGAGAAGCAAGTAAATACCAACTTCAAGAACAAAGTGCTGGAAAGCTTAACAACACTCACAATTTCCATGATAAATTAATTGATACTGAAAAAGATGATGATCCTACCAAAGGAATGTTTGATACAAGTAGAATAAAAGGAGATTTAAAAAGTGTTTCTGAACTCATGTCAAAAATAACAAAGCCATCAACTATGTTTGTGTCATCTACAGGGGAGTTAAGCCAGAAGTCTTTATCTAGACCATCAAATTTGGGTAAATTCACCAAAACTACATTATTAGGAAGGACTTCATACTCTTCAGTCAGTGCTCCAAAATCTCATTTGAATGGATTTTATGGAAATCGATCAGCTGGTAATATGCAAAGGCCTCGAGCAAACTCCTGTGCTACCAGAAGTAGTTCTGGAGAAAGCTTAGCACAATCCTCAGAAAATAGTAAATCTATTACTTGTGAAAAAATGGTAAGGTCACAAAGTTTTTCACATTCCACTCAGAATTCATTTCTTCCACCTTCATCTATAACTAGATCCCATTCCTTCAATAGAGCGGTAGATCTTACTAAGCCCTATCAGAAACAACAGCTCCACATTAGAGTGCCTCTAAGGTCAAGTATACTAGCAAGAAATTCCCAACAGGCAGAAGTATTCAATGGAAATGAACATTTAGGGTATGGCTTTAGTAGGCCTTATCCTGCTGGTGGTAAGAAGTTGACTTTACAGAATGGTCCCAGTGTAACTTCTACTTTGGGATATAGGATGGTTCATCCTTCTTTACTGAAATTGAGTACACCTTCATTTGATGCAAGTACCACAGTTGATGGTAATAAAAATGCACCTGTTGACAAATGTATAGAGGAACATGCTACAGTTTTGGTTCATGATCGAACTACTGAAAAGGACCAAGAACTAATTGAAAATGATGGTTTTAGAACAGAAAATGACCAGAGTATAAAGAACAGTGCTAAAATTCGATATCTAAGTGATGATGTGGATGATATTTCTTTGTCTTCTTTATCATCTTCTGATAAGAATGATTTAAGTGAAGACTTTAGTGATGATTTTATAGATATTGAAGACTCTAATAGAACTCAGATAACTCCAGAGGAAATATCTCTCAAAGAAGGAAAGCATGACAATGAACCAGAGGATATATTTCATTCTTTCAAGGAAAATGAAAAATCCTTCATTAAAACTGATGAATGGATAGATATAAGTGTATCTGGTAAATATAAATATTTTAAAGTTTGTTTTCTTTTAAGTCTTTTTATAAAGGAACTTAATTTAACATTTTCTTCTGATAAATGTTAAGGTATTATCAATTTTACTGTCTTTGTTGAAGGACTATTAGGAGGGATAGATTTAAATAAAATTGAACTTAGGCAACATTTATCTTCTTTCCTCAGTGACTTTTGTAACCTGTACTCTTCCCCCCCCCCCAGTTAAAACAACAGTAGCAATACTCGTACTCTTTCTCTAAGATGTCCTTTCTCCCCTCTTCTTGATTTTTATGTGCAGGCTTATTCATTGTCATTGTTAGGTGCCATTATTTGAACCTTGTCCTGTCCTGCACCATTCTCATGATTTCTGATATACTTAAGACTATTGTTTTAGTTACTTTGTAAGTATTTTGTGAGGGTCTTCCTCTCTTTCTCTGACCTTCCACCATTCCCAGCATGATTCCTTTTTCTAACGAATGGCCCTTCCTGATAACATGCCCATAGTATATGACATGAAGTTTCACCACCTTTCTACTCTTTGACAGCAGTGCTTTAACATTAATTTTCCCTCCCCGCCACCACTACATACCATAAACTATCTCTTATTTTGGGATAGAAGGTCATTGCTATATATTAAGAGCAAACCTATAAGAAAGTACACGAGATTCTAAAGATTATTTCCAAGCTAATGATTTTTTTTATTCTAGGAAGTTTTTATTTTTTAAAGGAATACACAGATTTCTTATTTAGTAATCTTTATAATTACAGACAGAGAAAGGGAATTTTCAAATTAAAAGCAAATATCTTGGGAAATACTAGTATGAAGATTTATATATCTAGAGGAAGATTTATATATCTAGAGATGTTTTATAATTAAATGATTAATTGAATTGTCCTTTTGTTAAAATAGTGTAAAATATTTTAGTAGGTTAGTTTTAAGATTTTACTTCTTTGATTTTTTAAAATATTACAGTTTAGGAAATGCTATACGTATTTTTTTGCCATTCTTTTGATTTGCTATAGTCAAATTCTTAGAACTTGCAATTTTAGAACCTGAAAATAATGGTATTTTTATTAATAATAACTACTCTCTCTTTTCTTAAAATCAGTTGAAGACAGGAGTGAATGTACCAAACATGCTTCTGAGAATAACTTGATTTCACCAGATACTGATTACAGAGCTGGTTCTTCCTTTGAACTCTCTCCATCTGATAGCTCTGATGGAACATACTTGTGGGATGAAGAAGGCTTGGAGCCAATTGGAAATGTGCATCCAGTTGGGAGCTATGAGTCCTCTGAGATGAACAGCATAGTATGTATACATTTATATGCCCTTTGAGAATTTTTAACTCCATAATTTACTTATGCAAGTGATTAAATTATGTTTTTTAAATTTATGATTTAACTCTTAATCTGAGAAATGGTAATTCCCTTTTATGTTGATGATGTCAGTGACTCTGAGCAACCCTGTGTATAAGAGAATGACAGTTTATTCAGTATTGAATCATCCTTATGGATGCTGTTACTGTAGTTGCATTGTCATTGCATCTCATTTAAAGTCGCCATCTTTTCCACTGACCCTTATAAAGCCTGACGCCACGCTCTAGGGATTAGTCTTTTCTGATAGCAGGTCCAAAATAAGCAAGGTGAAGTCTCACCATTGTCACTTCTAAGAGGCATTCTGGCCAAACTTCCTCCACAACATACTTGTTAATTATTATCATAATCTGTGGTGAAGTGAGTTCTTTTATGTAGACTTTTGTTTTGGTTCTTTAGAGAAACTGCTTAAAAGATCTCTACCCTCCTCACCTTCTGCTTCTCTGTCCCTGAGTTACAGTTTCCCAAGTTTTCTACTTCAGAGAATTTGTTACTTTTGTGCAGGTTGACTGACATTTCCTGAGTTAGTTTTAAACAGTTTATAGTTTTATAGTTTTCCTCCAGTCCTGGCCTGTAGCATATTCTTTGATTGTTCTTTTTTGTGCACCTTGCAGGGACTGGTCAATACGGTTTGGCAAATGAAATGACAATAGGCAACTAAAGCCTACTCTCTGGCCAAGTGAGAGAAGATTGATCACCTCATAGCCCTAAGTGAGAGGGCCATGCCTTAAAACTGACCAAGATTTAGCTTATTCATGTAGCCAGTCTCCCAGAGGTTGGCAGAATAAAAGAAGAAAGAAAGAAGCAGAAAGTTGAGAAGAGAGAGAAGGGATGAAAGGAACTTCTTGCAAGAGCCATAAAACAGATCACAGCCTGAAACATTGAAGACTTGTTACTGAGCTGATGGTAACAGGCCCAGAAGAGGCTTTGTAAGAGTCAGGGGAACCAGTCCTAGAAGGGCCCTATAGTAGAATTGATAGTGACAGCAAAAACCTGCTGCTTAGTGATGTAATTAAAAGAGAGTTGAATGAACCTGTGAGACTGGCTGTGAGCTGATCAGTGAGCAGTGGACAGACAACTTATTCTCTGCTGCTTCAAAGAGGTCTGTCCTCGGGGGGCCAATAGGAGTCTGTCCACAGAGAATCCAGAGGAGGCCAGTCTTGAGGCTACTGAGAGAGGCATACATGTCTAAGAGGGGCATGCATGACTGAGAGCTGACCTGTACAGAGGAGGCCTCTACTGAGGATACTGAAGTGGGCATGCATGACTGAGAATAGTCCTGAAAGTATGAGAGGAGCAGGCATGACTGAGAGCTGTCCTGCACAGAAGCTGGAGGTATATGCTTATCACTTTGAGTAGCCTTCCAGACACAGTTTATGGATTCCTGATCCCAAATAATCTGGTCTGGTGGTGTAATCTGTAAGGAGTTTTATTGCTAAGTTGAAGATAATGTCTCTGGTGGTTCAAATCCACCAGCACCTCTGAGGGATAAAAATGGACCATCTTCTGTGTGATTTATAGGCTTAAAATTCTGTTAGGTCAGCTGTGAGTCAGTTATGTCCAACTTGAAGGCAATAACTTTGAGAGTTTGAGTATATGATAAAGGAGCACTAGGGGTACAACAGCATAATTCATATACATTATTTCCTGATTCATCATGCTCAAGACCAGTCACATGGTCCACTATGTTTGGTATGACAGATTGAAGAGGAATGTCATCATATACACTGTCAAAAAACATTTTGAGATTAATCCTACAGTGCTGTCAGAGATGGGATCGTATTTATGGACCTGTAAAGAAGACCAGCTTGTAGAACTCTTATTCAAATTTATGCACCAACCATTAATGTCAAATTTGAAGAAACTGAAATATTTGCCAACTTCTGCAGTCTTAAAATCATCAAACAATGGTGACTGAATGCAAATGTTAGAAATAAAGAAAGATGGGTAAAAAGAAATATGGCCTTGGAGGAAGAAATACTGTTATAGATTACATAATAGAAATTTGTGAGGCCAGTGACTTATTTATTGCAAAATATTTTTTCAACGTGGTAAATGGAGACTACATCTGGAGCCTTCTGGGAGCAATACACATAGAATGGACTATATCTGTGGAAAGAGATGATGGAAGGGCTCAGTATCAGCAGTCAAGAACAGGGCCCAACTGTAGTATAGACCATCAGTTGTCCATTTGCAAGTCAAGATGAAGCTGAAGAAAATAAAACAGGTCTGAAAGAGATAATGTGCAATTTTCTGTACCTGTCATCTGAGGATTTGAACAGTCTCATCAATAGGTATGACACACTGAATCTAAAGAAGGAAGATGAGAGAAGTGGGATGATGTAAAGGCAAGAAAAGATCGTTAAGAAGAAAGGAAAGACCAAATTGGATGTCAGAAGATACTTGAAACTTTCTCTTTTTTTTTTTTTTGGCGTCCCTGGGTGGGCTTGAACCAGAAACTTTCTCTTGAACATTCAGTAGTTGCTCAAACAAATGGAAAAAATGGTAAAGTAAAAAAATTGAACTGGGAGGAAAACATAGGGTTGCACAGTTTGGTGGATGGAGGCAGTGAGGGTAAAAAAATGGGAAAGATTCGGTAGGGATCTGGAAACACAAGATGATTGTGGTCATAGTTCAGTGGTGATTTCTTTAAATGGGAATGAGTGTATGAAACACAATGTAAATGAAGGTTAGTGTGAAACACAATGTATAGCAACTTTCTAAATCAATATAAAGATTAAAAAAATAATAAAACCCTGTTGAACTGCAGATTTCATGAAGACAAAGTATAATAATTAAATGTGCAAAGATGTGGAATTAAAAAGCCAAAAGAGCATACATATTTCAGCTGAAGAAACAAAAGTCTAGAGTTGAATTGCAAAATAGTGAGGTATTGTGTGGGGGAAATGCTGAATGATATGGAAATCAGGACCAAAACAAAGTAGTTGTTGTTCCCTCATTTCAGGAGCTAGCATGTAAACAAAAACTCATAGTACTAAGGACAAATTCCAAAGCTGCAGTAAAGGGACAGGTAAAAAACACAGCTCCAGGAATTGATGGAATACAAACTGAGATGTTTTTGCAATTGAAACAAAGCTGGATGCTCTTATTTGTCTCTGTAAACAATTTGAGGGGTAGTCACTTGATTGGAAACAAACCATATTAATACCTATTCCAAAGAAGAATGATAGAATATAGAAATTATCCAGCAATATGATTAATGCCGCAGATAGTAAACTTTTTAAAAAGATTATTAAAAAGATACTAAAGAAGACTTGATTCCTTTGGATTATGGTGTTGGAGAAGAGTATTGACTATACCATAGAGTGTCAGAAGAATGAATGAAGAAGTATAGCCAGAATACTCCTTAGATGTAAGGATGTTGAAATTTGTCTTTTGTACCTGAAGGTGTTATCAGGAGGAACTGGTCCCTGGGGAAGGAGATCATGTTTAGTGGAGGGTCAATAAAAAGAGGAAGACCCTCAGTGAGAGGAGTTGACACATTGCCTGTGACTGGCCTCAAACATGGCAATGATTATGATGTCGCAGCACTGGACACTGTTTCATTCTGTTGTACTTAGGATCACTAGGAGTTGGAACTTCCTGCACAGCACCCAATAAGAACAGCAGTGGTATGGTGGTTACGAATTTGGCTGCTGATTGAAAGGTTGGTGTTTGGAACATGTAAGCTATTCTATGGGAAAAAGACATGGTGATCTGTTCCCATAGCTGTTGCAGCCCAGGGTTTCCCCAAAGAACCCCTTTACTTTGTTGTTTATGTTCACTGTCCAATTTATTTAACTTAGTGGCTCTTGATAACATGTTGTTAGGAGGGACTATTACTTGGAAAGGGGCATCATGTGTAGAAAGGAAGAGAGAAAGACCCTCAACCAGGTGGATTAGCACAGTGACTGCAGCCATAGGCACAAGTGTGTCAGAGATAGGACAGGGTTCAAATCTGTTGTTCACCGGGTCACTGAGGGTCGTACTCCACTTGATAATATCTAAAAATAGCAGACAATGTGTGAATCAGGAAGAATGTCACATTTATCCCATAACTGTTCTCAGATGCACTCAAATATGGGATTTTGTGCAGCTAATATATGTGATACATTTTCAGTAAACTCTGGAGCCCTCTTATGGGCTACATGTAGCCTTCCATGTGCTTTATATGTATGTGGTATTTATATACGTTGAGGAATTCTATTGGCCTGCAGAGTAAAGCCTTATACTGCCAAACTAAAGGCAAATGGTTTGACTCCACCAGCTGCTCTATAGGAGAAAAATGAGCAGTCACCTCCCATGTAATTTACAACCTCTGAAAACATACTGAAGTGTCAGCTACTGAAGGGTCAGCTATGGGTTGGTTCCTCCAGTGACCCTCCAGTGGATTTTCAGAAGCAGTTAATTGCATTGGAGGAACTTTCCCATCCTTCTGTGGATCATCTGGTGAGTTCGAACCGTGTGCCTTTGGGATTACAGTGCAGCTTCTTGCCACTAGGCTACCAGAGCTCTCTGTTGTTGTTGTTGTTATGTGCCATCGAGTTGCTTGCGACTCATAGCAACCCTATGTACAAGAGCCCCAAATGCCCTTCTATCCTGTACCAACCTCGCCATCTCAAACACACTCATTCCCACCACTCTACTCACAGAATCGATCCATCTCGTCGAGGGCCTTCCTCTCCTGTGCTGTCTGTCTACTTTCCCAAACATGATGTCCCTCTCCAAGGACCAGTCCCTCCTTAGTGGTTCTGAAAGTATAGGTATGGGAGGGTAACATCTGGAGACATTTTTGGTTGTCACTTTTGGGAGGTACTGCCAGCATCTGATGGATAATGCTTGCTGTGGTTTGCCTACATAGTGCATTCCAGGTATAAAACTCTATTGATTTTTTTCCTCCGTCTGAATAATTACAGAATTCTTAGTGAATGGACTGTACATTTTTCAACTAATATTCTATAGATATTTCTTATAGTCACACATTAAATAAGAAATAAGTTGTAATTCACTCAGCATAATATTCCCCAGTTTCTCCCAAGTTACATAGTATTTTTAGAAATTATTTCTCCTGAGTGATGCATCTTATCCCATTGTGTAACAGTACCACAGTTTCTCAATCCGTTTGGTTGTAATTGGACACTCAGGCTGTTTTCACGTTCTTGTGATGTTGAGTAGTTCTGCTGTGAACTTGAGCAAATCTCTGTTTGTGTCTCAGTTCTAATTTCCTTAGGGTTTATTCCTAGTAATGGAATAGCTGGGTCATGAGGAGTTTCTATGTTCAACTTTTTGAGGAAACACCAAATTATCTTCTAGGATAGTTGCACCGTTTTACATATGCAGTTCCATAAAGACAAATACTGTGTAAGACCACTGTTTTAAAAATAGAAGGATAACCAGTAAAACGTACAGGAACTCAAGGTGGGGGAGATGTGGGAGTGGAGACATGAGTATAGGTAGGGGTGAAACCATTGGTTGCATAATTTGGTAGGTGGAGAGAGGAGTGGGAGTAAATGGAAAGGATCTGGGTGAAAAGATAGGGTATTTATCGGCAAGGTCCATTGGTGATTAATTTTATAAAATCATACTGCATCTGAATGATTGTATGAAAAACAATGTGAATGAAGAATTGTGTGAAACACAGTGTATACAAACTTTGTGAGCAAACTAAAATAAGTTGTAGTAATTTTGAAGTTCTTTTTTTTAAGTATTCGTAGAGCATCACTTCTTATTCCTAACATTGTCATTTTTTAAGAGCAGACTGAAATACCAGGGTAGGAAATACGTAGAAAACAGATTGATTTATTTAAGTTTTGGTAGCATAGCTCGTGGAAGATTAGGCTACTAACCCAAAGGCAGCACCTCTTGGGTGATTCAGATTCTGTAGGGAGAAAGATGGGCACAATCTCTTGCGTTTTATAGCCTCAGAAACCCAGTAGTGGGTCAGTATGAGTTGGTTCTAACTTGATGGCAATGAGTTTGTGGTGGTGTGATTGGTGGTGTGTTTGTTGTTTTTGTGGTGGTGGTTGTTGTTTTTTAAATTTAAACAAGCTTGGAATTTTTTTGTTAAATCCTCCAAAATGTACATTTGGATTTCTTCTGTGTGTTCAATGTGTAAGGTTAATTTGAAGATTTTAGTTTTTACCATACTTTAAAAAAATCAGGTATGGTTGTTAAAGTTGTGCCTCTGTTGGCTGCCTAAGATTCTTTGGTTGGCTGTTCTGATGTAGTCATTCTATTGATGATACCTGATATATTGTAGTCACCTCCTTCCCCTGGGGATGTGGCCAGCATCTAACATGGTGAACATCTGTCAAAGCTAGCTCTGTCTGGATCCTGCAGAATGGCTCACCATCCTGCCATACTGCCTGTCAGTCTAGGATACATCAGCCTTGGCAAACAGGAGCCTAGAGTTTCTGGCTGCCATTTTTAAATTATTCAGTCTCTATATGTATGTGAGGTAGGAGAATCCCCTAGACTGAACTTAAAACTGTAGATTCCCTAAGAGAGAGAGAGAGTGTGTGTGTGTGTGTGTGTGTGTGTGTGAGAGAGAGAGAGAGAGAGAGAGAGAAACTGGTGGCTTAGTGTTAAGAAGTTGTGCTACAGTTCCAAAGAGAGATGAGTTCAAGTCCAATAACTGCTCCAAGGGAGATAGATGAGCATTCTCCTCCCCTGTGATTTACAGCCTCTGAAAACTTCCTAAGGATAAGCTATGGATTGGTTCCTGATTCTGTGGCACACAGCATACACGTGTGTGTGTGTGTGTGTGTGTGTGTGTGTGTGTGTGTGTGTGTGTTCAGGGTCGAGTATGTGCCAGCTCTGTCCTGTAAGGTACAGTTTGTTGCTCTGCCACCAAAGAGGTTGGCAGTACACATCCTATGGTTGCTTCAAGTGAAAAAGAGAGGTAGTCTCTTGTTAAGAGTTACAGTCTTGTGAACCCAATAGAAGGTTACTGTGAGTCAGAATTGACCCCAAGGTTTATACATACCAAACCCCCCTCCCCCCATACATGTAAACATACAGGCTTCATTCATTTGCTTCTTTAGAGAACCTAGCCTAAGACAGTAAGTATGATGAATGGAATCTAGAGAAACATAATTGTAGGAATGAATTATTAAAAATTTTTATTTTATATTGGTTCGTATACAGAGTTCGTATATATTTTGTTTCCTATTATGTTTTATAAAATTAGTCAACATTGAACTATGCCCACCATTACCCTGTCTTTCCAGATCCCTGTCAAATCTTTCCCATTTCCTTTATTTCCCCCTCCACCCACTAAATTGTGTGACCCTGTGATTTTACAAATTCAAGTATGACTAGTTTTAAAGTTGCTTAGGATTCCATGGCATGTGGGGCAATGTTAACATGCAAAATGCCATCACTAGTAGATCGAATAATAGAGAAGAAATGAGGCTTAGGGTGGTTGAATATTTGTTACCCTACTATAGTTTTGTCAGAATTAAAAGTACAGAGAATCTGTTGATTGGTCCTCATTACACTAAGCAGAATGGGGGAGGGGGGGAGAGATTAGCCCAAGACTTCAGAGAATTCATAAAAGTTACCAATTATTCTTTGAAAGACTGCATTTATTGCAGTAATAATCCTGAAAAACCAGACTCTAGAACTTTCTGTAATAATGGTTGAATTACACTACTCATTGAAATCTCAACCATAACTGGTGTCCGACGTTAAAGTAAAAGCCTTGATATAAAGAAATGGAATCTTTAAGCTTGAGTTAAGTTCAAAAGGACAAGATAATCAGGAAGCTGGCTCTGTTGATTCTCTCCCTTTCTTTGAACCAGCCCTGCCAACAGAACCAACTCTCCTTATGCTGAGACTAACCCCGCTCTATTAAATGAATCTTTGAGATTTTTTGTTTTTAGCCAAGACTGAGGCATTGTCTCAGACATTCTCTGAAGCAAATTCATTGCAAAACATTGTAGACTGTTTCCCAGAACCATCCCCACTGCTCATTTTTGCTTTGCTTCTAGATCTATGTTACTTACGTGCTTTCAATTTAGAACTGACTCATAGCTGACCTTCTCTAGTGGGTTTTCAGAGAAAGTAAATCACATGAGATGAGATTGCCCATCTTTTTCCCATGGAACATCTGATTTGAACTGAGTGCCTTCAGCTCAGCATTGCAGCTCCTTATCGCCTAGAATTAAATCTCAGTGAGCTTCAAAATATGAGGTATGTCTTGTGGCCCAGGAAGAGGTAAGCTAAACTTTAAAGAACCACTTGATTTTTTTTAGTATGTATGAAGATCTAGAGAATATGTATGAGAATGACTTAATGGTATGAGGAAGATAAAGTTGGATCATTCTGAATTTATTGACTTTGACCCACCAAGTAGAGGTTTTTCACCCATGGTTTTGGCTCCAGAGATGAGGAAAGGATCTAGTAGTTTACAGTGACCTATGCTAAGTCAAGTTGAAGTTCTAGACCTATTTTGACATGCTGCAGATGAAAACATCCAAAAATTTGTTGAAGATGACTTTTTAGAGTACCCTTATCAGGTCAGACTCACACGTGGACTGCCCAGAGAACACAGTTTTTACCACAGTGGTGAGGAACAAATTTGTAAATGGAATTTCAATATCATTGAAGATTGCCATGATTTCCACTTTATGTAAATCAGATGGACAATGAGAACTGCTCTAATTGAAGTAAGGCACCTTTATTCCCATTCCGAAAATAAGTGACCCAAAAGAGTATAGAAATTATTGAACAATATCACTAATATTACATATAAGCAAGATCCTGATGAAATTATCCCCAAACGACTGGAACAGTAAATCAACAGAACTGCCAGATGTGCAAGTTGGGTTTAGAAGAGTTCATGGCACTAGGGACATAATAGCTAAGAGATGAATCTTGGCTGAAAGATTGTACCAGAAGAGTGTCTGGGTTTCATTGACGATGCAAAGTCATTTGTGCTCATGACAACAAATTATGGCTAACTCTGAAAAGAATGGGAATCCCAGAGCACTTAACCTATACTTGGACTAGGAAGCAGTAGTCAGAACAGAGGAGGGGGACACCGGACAATTTAGGATCAGGAAAGTGTGCACCAGGGATTCATCCTATTTATATATCTTTTTAATCTATATGTGGAACAGATCATTTGGGAGGCTGGACTTCATGAGGAGGAATGCAGCATCAGTATTGGAGGAAGAATCATCAACAACCTGTGTTATGCAGATGACACAACCACTGGCTGAAACTGAGAAAGACATTATGCATTTGCTGCAGAATGTCAAGGACTGTTCTCACCATTGGGCCAATTAGCAGTTTCATGACAGAGAAGAGATTAAGATTGTTAACAGCTTCAGCTTACTTAGTTCCATAATTAACACTCTTTGCACCAGCAGTCAGCAAATCGAAAGACAAATAACATTGGGAAAGTCTGTTGTCATGGACCTCTCTAGAGTACTGAAGAGCAACAATGTCAGTCTGGAGACTAAGGTGTTCCTGATCCAAGCCATGGTCTTCATAATTACTTGCTATGCATCAGAGAGCTGGACAGTAACTAAGGATAATAGAAAAAGGATCGATGCCTTTGAGTTTTGGTGCTGGAGAAGAGTGTTGAACATACTGTGGACTGCCAGGAGAACAAACCGGTCTGTTTTGGAGAGGGTGAAGCCATACTTCTCCTTGGAGGCAAGGATTTTGAATCTCCATTTCACATAGTTTGGGCACATGGCCAGGAGGGACCAGTCCTTGGAGAAGGACATCCTACTTGGAAGGGTGGAGTGACACAGTGCAGGATGAGATGGATTAACTCAGTGGCTAGAAAAATGAGATGGGCCTGTGGGACATGATGAAATTGGTTCAAGATAGAGTAGGACTCAGAGCTATTATACATGTGGTCACTATGTGTTGCAGGTGACTCAGCAACACATAACAACATTACCAGGACTGTTGGACCCGCAGTGGTAAGGGCTGAGACTTAATTGACAATGATAAGTTGAGTTTGGTTGCCATAGTAGGCAGAAGAACCAAAGCATTCAACAGAGTAGTCTGACTTGTGTGGATATTGACTATTAGTCATGGTGCTTCTAAGAGAAAAAAACTTTACTCGATCTGTATAATTGGAACATTTCTTTGTCAGTGAATTGCAGTCTATCTGGAATTGACAAAAAAGAATGTCATGGCCCCTCAGTCAATAACCAAACTTGAACAGGTATATTGTTTGTTGTTAAGAGTCAAGTATGAGTCACAGTGACCCTATAAACAACAGATCTGACCCCTGTCTTATCCTGCACCATCCTCATCTTCTCTGACATAGTTGAGCCCATTGCAGTTACAGTGTCAGTCCGTCTGGTTGAATGTCTTCCTGTCTTCTGCCTACCCTTCAGCTTACCAACTGTCATATCCCTTTATAAGGAATAACCTTTCCTAACAACATGTCCACAAAGTATGTAAGAAATGAAGCTTATCATCCATTTCTCCAGGGAGCACTCTTGCTGCATTGTCTCCAAGATATATTTGTTTGTTCTTTTGACAGTCCATGGAACATTCAGTACTTTTCATCAGCTTAAAGGCATTAATTCTTAATTCTGTGATCCTTATTCATTGTCTAACTCCAGATGTATTCCAAGTGATTAAGAATACCATGGCCTGAATCAGGTGCACCTTAATCTTCAAACTGACATCATTGCTCTTCAGTATTTTGGGTAGGTCCCTGATTGCAGACTTGCCCATCTGCTGTGTCTCCTGATCTCCTGACAGTTGGTACCATGGGTGTTAATAGTTCATCCTAATTCCAGTAGGATGAAATCATTGACAGCTTAAATCTTTTCTCCATCTATATGATGTTGCCTGTTGGTACATTGGTGAGGATTTTTTAAAAATTTTTTTATTATTTTTGTGTGTGTGTGTATACGTCAAATCGAATCTGACTGGTACAGAAGGAGATAGTCCCTTCTTCTCTAGCAGAGCATCTGGTGGATTTGAACTGAGCACCTCTGAGATTGCAGTGCAGTTTCTTGCCACTAGGCCACCAGAGCTCCCTTTGGTGAGGATTTTTATTTTCTTCATGTTGTGATATAATCCATATTGATCCATTTGATCTTCTCCAGCAAGTGTTTGAAGTCTTCCTCACTTTTAACAAGGAAGGTTGTGTCATCTGCATAACATAGATTGATGACTCTTTCTCCAATCCTTACGCCACATTCTTCTTTATAAAGTCCAACTTTTTGAATGATTAGCTTGGCATACAGATTTAAAGGTATGGAGAAAAGAAAAATACAACCCTGAAGCACACATTTCCTGATTTTAAACCATGCTGTGGTCCCTTGCTCTGCTCGGACAACCACTTCTTGGTCTAGGTATAGGTTTTGAATGAGCATAATTAAGTGTACTGAGATGCTCATTCTTCTCAGTGTTAACTATAACTTGTTATAATCTACCATATGGTCAAATACCTTTGCATAGTCAATAAAACACAAATAGACATTCTTCTGGTATCTTTGCTTCAAACAAAGATCTGACATCAGCAATGATTTCCTCTTCTGAACTCTGCTTATCTTCTGGCAGTTTCTCTGTCAGTGTTCTAGCCATTTTGGATAACCTTCAGTAATATTTTGCTTGCATTTAATAATTGTGATATTGTTTGGTAATTTCTACTTCCCACTGGATAACCTTTCTTTGAGAATGGTAACACATATAGTTCTGTTCCAGTTAGTTGGCCATACATTGAATTTCCTGGAAGAGGCTGGTGAGTTTGGCCAGGGTTGCATTTATTAGTTGAAACATGTCAATTGGTATCCCATTGATACCAGCTGGGGCCTATTTTTTGTCAGTGCTTTCAGTGCAATTTAAATTTCTTCTGTTATTACTACTGGCTCTTGTCAGAAATATTTTAATGTTGACCACTTCTTTGTGGTGAATTATATTGATTGCTTTTCTTGCATACTTGTTATGAATCCTACTTGGTCATGATGAATTATATTTTTGGAGTACTGATGGGTTCTGTTAGCTAGGATTTTGTTAAGGACCTATACGTCTATGTTCATGAGCAGTATTAGTCTGTAGCGTTCTTTCTTGGTAATATCTTTGCTTGGTTTTGGTATTAGGGTCATGTTTGCTTCATAGAATGCCTCTAGGAGTGTTCCTTCTTTTTCTGTATTTTGGAATAATTTAAGAATTAATGATAGATCTCTGAAGGTCTGGTAGAATTCAGCCACAAAGCTATTTAGTTGAGGACTTTTTTTGTGGAAGAGTCTTTATGACCTGCTCAGTTTCTTCTTTAGTGATAAGTTTATTCAAGTGTTTTACATCTGTTCATGTCATTCTGGGTAGGGCATGAGTCTTTAAGGAATTTGCCCATTTCCTTCAGGTTCTCAGATTTATTATAGATTTTCATATTATTCTGATATATTCTATAATTTCTTCTGGTTCGTTTGTGGTCTCCTCTCCATCCATCATGATATTGCCTGGTGGTCCAGTGGTAAGAATCATTTTCTTGACATTGAGATAAAATCCATAACAGAGGCTGCATTCCTTGATTTTCTGCATCAGGTGCTTCAAGTTCTCCTTTCTTTCAGCAAGCAAGCTTGTGTCATCTGCATAACACATGTTATTGATGATTCTCCCGCCAGTCCTGTTGTACAAGCTGCTGTACTCCTTGGGCTATGTGATTCAGTGATGTATGTATTGGCTTGACATGGCAGTGACATGCAGAGATTTTCTTGTAATCTTGACAAAGTCTTATTAATGAATGACAGTACAGACCTTTAGGGTTTGGAAGCAAAGCTCTGCCATCCCTTGTAGATAACTGCTCACATTTCGAAAGCAGAATTTGGCTTGTTAACTGGGTTTTTGTAGAAACTGAATGCCTATCCATTGGTGAGTAAGTCATGATGGCCCAGATTGTGCCATGGACTGGCTATTATTTGACCCACAGAGTCATAAAGTTGGTTTTGTACACTCTGACTCCCTCATTAAGTAGTATAAATGAGATTGGCCTCAAATTGGGTACAAATAAATTACATGAGGAAATGGACTTCTGTCATATCACCACCTCTCCCTTCTGGCACCTGTAGTCTCATGGGGAGCTTGTTATGATCAGATGACTGAAAAAAAGAATACGTATACATGGTTACAGATGGTTCTGTGTATAATGCAGGCACTACTTGGGACTGGACAATGGCCACACTACAGCTCTTTTCTTGGACCTTTCTGAGCATTAGTGTTGAAAGGACAAGACTTTGAGTAATGCACTAGGCTGTTCATTTTGTTTAGATCAGATGTGTGATTAGACTGTGGCCAATGGCTTGACTGAATGATCAGGAACTTGGAATAAACATGACTGGAAAATTGGTGACAAGGTTATGTAGAGAAGATGGATGTGGATAGAACTCTCTCAGTAGGTCAGAACATGAAGGTATTTGTGTCTCTTGTGAATCACAACAAAGAATGACCTGTATAGAGAAAGATTTTATCAATCAATTAGATAGAGTGCAATGTTCCTTAGAATCCAGTTGCCCTCTTTGCCTGGTCACTCTTGTCATTGCCCAGTGGGCATGTGAAGAGGAGGTTATGTTGGCAGGATGAAAGTTATGCATGGGCTTATTGTAGACATCCACACATTTAATCCATGGGCTCATTGTGGACATCACACATTTAATGCACAGGCTTATTGTAGACATCCATGCATCTCATGCATGGGCTCATTGTAGACATCCACGCAGGATGACTTGGCTGTAGCTACTATTTAGTACCCTTTCTCTCCAAAGTGAAAAACGAATCACTGTCTCCAGTATGAAATCTCCTCAGGGTCATCAGCTAGCACCTACGCGATTAATTTGTGTTTGGTGTTTTGTTTTCTTGTTGTTTTTTACTGAAATAGGCACTGTGGATGTGAATTTGCCTTCCCTGACCACAGTGCTTTTATCAAGACTGTCATGAATTTATTTATAGACTACCTTATCATGGTATTCCATACAGGATCACTGCAGGTTAAAGAACTTGAAATACGATTATGGACCCATACTCATATCATACTTCTTATCATTCAGAAAGAGCTAAGTTGATAGAACAGTAGCCTTCCAGAGACACAATTTTTACTGCTAACTTGGTAAATACTTTGTAATACTTTGTAATACTTTGTAAGTTTGGGTCAATGCTCTGCACATGCAAAAATGTCACTGCTGTTGTGTTACTTCTCATTTATAGCCACCCTCAATTGAGTTTCTGTAACTGTAAATGGTAACAACTCATTTGTCTACTATTCATTTTTCTCTCAGAAAGATGTATAGCCTTTTGGTTAGCAGTGTAGCTTGCTGTGGACCACACTATCAGAGCTTCCCGTATTCTAAACTAAGTGTCCAGTATATAGAGCTGTTTTTCCAAAAGCTCGCATTTCCTAGTCCAGGAATCAAGGGGTGGAAGTGAGAGAGGCAACACTATTGTTAACCCTAATACTAACTCTCACACAGAGATTTTGCTTCTTGCTTCTATAACACTTTGCTCTGCAGGTCTCAAAGTCTTATTTCCAAAGTTCCAAAAACTTTTACTGGCAGACATAATACAGATTCCATTGAACTGGAAGCAAGGATTCTGCAAAGCCATTGATATCTGTCACTAGATAGCCACTTATATTCTAGTCAGAAGTGAGCATCTGTATTGTCTGGAGTGATTCTAATTATTACTAGGTGCCATCCAGTTGACAACAACTCATAGTGATCCTGTGAACAGCAGATTGAAATCTTGTCCTATCCTGTGTCTTCCTTATAATTCCTGCTGTGCTCAAAGCCCATTGTTGTAGTCACTGTGTCAGTCTTTGAGGCTCTTTTGAAGACTTTATTAATTTATTACTATTGTTATTACATGTCCTTGAGTTTGAACCAATTCATATCTGAATCTCCAGTGGGTTTTCAGTGGCTGTAAATTGCATAGGAGGAGATTGCTAATCTTTCTTCCACATAGCAGTTGATGGATTTAAAACAAGTGCTTCTAGATTGGCAGCACAACAATTCCTGAGTCATGTTATTTTCCTTACAGAAATGTAAATTTTAAAAAAATAACCAGAAATTTCATTAGGGAAAGCAATAACAATAAAAGGTATTTGGCAAAAGGGAGGTAAAACGATCTCAAAATACAAAAATTAGTTGGATTTCTCTACAATGACAATGACAAAAACAGTATAGAAATGGAGCTAAGAAAAACAATACCAATCACAGTAGCTAATCACAACTTGAAATATGTGGGAATAAACCTAACTAAAGACACTAACCTCCATGTGCAACCTATATACAGAACAGATTATCCAGGAGGCTGGGCTCTGTGAGGAGATGTGTGGCATCAGGATTGTTGGAAGATCTATCAACAGTCTCTGTAGGTGATACAACCCTGTTTGCAGAAACTTAGGAGGACCTAAAGCGCTTGCTGCAGGGGATCAAGAACTGGGGCCTTCAATATGGATTGAGGCTGAATATCAAGAAGACAAAGATTCTCACCACAGGACCAATTGGCAGCATCAGGATGGATGGTGAAGAGATTGAGATTGTTCATAGCTTGAGATTTCTTAGCTCCACAGTCAACACTCTTGGCACGAGCAGCCAGGGAATTAAAAGACGTACTGTGATGGGAAAGTCTGCTGTTAGGCACCTCTCCAAAGTACTGAAGAGCAATGGTGTCACTCTGGAGACTAGGGTGCATCTGATACAGGTCATGGTCTTTGCAATCGCTTGCTATGCATCAAAAAGCTGGACAATGACTAGGGAGGACAGAAGGAGAATTCATGCCTTTGAGCTGTGGTGCTGGAGAATAGTATTGAATGTATCATGGACTGCTAGGAAAACAGATTCATCCTGGAGAGGATTAAACCAGGCTGCTCCCTGAGGGTAAGGATTCCGAAGTTTCATAATCTGACATACTTTGGACATGTTGCAAGGAGGGACCGGTCCTTGGAGAGGGATATCATGCTTGGGAGGGTGGAGGGACTGCACAGGAGGGGAAGACCCTCTATGAGGTGGATTGATTCAGTGACTAGGGTATTTGGGGTGGGTGTGTCAGAGACAGTGAGATTGGCACAGGACAGAGCAGGGTTTAGGACTATTGTACGTAAGGTCGCTATGTGTCACAGACTACTTGATGGCACATAACAACAACAAAAACACAAAAGATCTGTACAAAGAAAATTACAAAACGTTACTACGGGAAATAAAAGAGACCTGAAGAAATGGAAGAATATACTATGTTCATGGATAGGAAGACAAAATATTGTGAAAATGACAATTCTACCAAAGGCAGTTTACACGTGCAGTGCAATCCCAATACGGATACCCATTCCATTCTTCAATGAAATGGAAAAGGCAGTTTCCAGTATTATCTGAAATGGAAAGAGCCCTTGAAATAGCAAAATACTTCTGAAAAAGAGAAAGAAGGTAGGTAGGTGGCATCACACTCTGTGATCTCAAATCCTACAGTACGGATGTGGTGGTCAAGACAGTGTGGTACTGCTATGACGACAGACACATAGATCAATAAAATAAAATCGAGAACCTAGAAATTAGCTCATCTACCTATGGTCAACTGATCTTTGACAAGAAGATAGAATAAGTTAAGTGGGGAAATAGCAGTCTCTTTAAGACATGGTATTGGCAGAATTAGAAAATCATCTGCAGAAAACTTAGGCAATGTCCACACTTCACACCATACACAAAAACCAGCTGAAGGTGAATCACCCTTTTTAATACACCAGAGAAAAGCGAGGAAGAACTGTAGAAGCCCTAATCCACCGCAAAAACAGTCTCACAAGCATAATGAAAAAACTACAACCAGGATAGAATAAATAGATGAATGAGATCTTCTAAGAATCAAATCCCTATGTGCCTCTTCACAATTACTTGTGCATCAGAGAGCTGGACAGTGGTTAAAGATGACAGAAGAAGAATTGATCCCTCTGAGTTGTGGTGCTGGAGAAGAGTCTTGAACATACCATGGATTGCTAGGAAAAAAAATAGGTCTGTCTTGGAGAGGGTGTATTCTCAGAGGCTAGGATTTTGAAGCTCTGTCTCACATACTTTGTGCACGTAGCCAGGAGATACTAGTCCTTGGAAAAGGACATCATGCTTGGAAGGGTGGACAGTCAGTGCAGGAGAGGAAGACTTTGGATGAGATGGATTGATACGATAAATGGGGCAGTGGGGGTAGCTGTGTTAGAGTCAGTGAGATTGGCATAGGACAGGACAGGCTTCAGAGCTGTTATATAGAGTTGCACATGACTGGACAGCACATAACAATAACAACGTGCACAACAAAAGAACTAGGTAAGAAGGAAACCTACAGACTGGGAAGAAATATTTGGCAATGACATACCTAATAAGAGACTGCAGCACAGTTTAATGCCACTAGGCCACTAGAGCTTCCTAATAAGGGACTAGTAAAAGGTAAACAACCCAATCACAAAATAGGCACAGGGTATGAATACTTCAGTAAAGAAGACATTCATGTGGCAAACAAACATATTGAGAAATATTAAAAATCCCTAGCTGTCAGAGAGATGCAAATCAGAACAACTATGAGATATCACACTCCAGCAAAAATAGCAAAGTTCAAGAGACCAGCAAACAACAAATGCTGACAAGGTTATGGAGAGATCAGAACTCTTATTCACTGCTGGTGGGAATGTAAAATAGTACAGTCATTATGGAATGTGGTCTGACACTTTCTCAAAAAATTGGGAATAGTAATATTATTTGAACCAGGAATTCCAGTACTTCTCCCTTACTGACCCTCTACTCTTCTTAACATCATGTCCCTCTCCAAGAAATAGCCCCTCCTAAGTAATATGCCCAAAGTATGTGAGGCAAAGCGTCATCATTCCTGCCTCTATAGAGCAATTTGGCTGCGCTTCCAGGGCTTCCTTATTTATTGTTGTTGTTATGTGCCGTCAAGTCGTTTGCGACTCATAACGACCCTATGTACAACAGCCCTAAACCATGCTCTGTCCAGTGCCAATCTCATTGCCTCTGACACACCCATCCTGATTACCCCAGTCAATCAATCCATCTCATAGAGGGTCTTCCCCTCCTGCACTGTCCCTCCACTCTACCCAGAATGATGTCCCTCTC
>NW_006400055.1:428407-429322 GCF_000299155.1 Elephantulus edwardii
TCCATCTTCTTTTGATACCTCCTGGATCATTTAACATTTTGCCTAAAGCATCCTTGATTGTAGCAACTCGAGGTTTGAATTTGTTCTTCAGTTCCCTTATTTATTAGGACCTCTTTTTTTTTTTTAAATGGAGATCTTTAAAATGGAAATGAGTATTGTATCCAGAAGATGGCAGCAGCAAACCACTTAAGGACATGACACTGCAACTGTTGATTTCTCTCACTTTTCTTGGGACTAGGAACAGTGATTTTTGGTGGTTAGGCGTGATCTGATTGATTCCTACTTATGTGGATTCTGTGTTAAGAGTTTGAAGTTTCCCCATAGTGTTTGCTAGACTAATTGCCTGTAGGATTTGCCAGACTTAATTCTATAGAAGCTGATTGCCAAATGCTGCTTAGCTGTTGTATGCATTTGAGCCAACCACATCACTGTTAATAGCCAAGAACTTCGATGCCAAAGAAAAAAAATCCAAACCAAACCTATTGCTGTAGAGTTGATTTCACTGAGAATAACTCTGTAGGACAGGGTGGAACTTTCTCCGTATGGTTCCCAAAGTTGTAACTCTTCACAGAATCAAAGTACTACCTTTTTTCCCTGCAGAGCAGATGGTAAGGTCAAATCACTGGCCACCTTTTTTTTTTTAGTTGAATTTTTATTCAAATGAACGTTTGTATGCAGATTTTCTTTTTTTGGTCCTGAGCATATAAATATGTCATTAATGTAATATGTGAGGTAAGTAAACTCTTTCTTATTCACTTCCTCTCCAACCTTCCTCAGTTACTATTTTATGCCTTTATTCAAATCCACAAATCTCCAGGACAGAGATTTTTTTTTTTTTTAAATTTAGGTTGTTTATTTTTCATTTCAATGAACATCTACAGAGATTTTGGGATTCCATTCATTCATTGTTGCACC
>NW_006400055.1:429587-444498 GCF_000299155.1 Elephantulus edwardii
CCTAAAATATAATACTTTTAGACTATTCTCTCCCCCATAGACTTCAATGCCGTAAACATATTTCATCCAGTTTTTCTCAGTCTTACCCCTACCCCAATGCCAGGACAGAGATTTTAATCCAGGTCTGTTTGACTATTACACTCAGCTTCTTCCCTGTACAAATTTTATCTTCAATAAGCTCTTCTGTTTAAACATTAATTCAGCATCCTGCTGGAAGACAAAGTAATTGAGAGGACAAAGCTGAAGTTTTGGGATTTTTTTTTTCTCTTGATATATTTTAAGTTTGTTTTGTTAGATGTGTTTTGTACCTCTTCAGAATTATGGTTTTCTAGGTGAACTGGACCTTTAGTCATTATTTTATTATCTCCTTTATATTTTTGTTTTAAATTCTTATTTTCCCCCACAGATCATAACATCTAGCTCCCAATTTATTGTTCTTACTATACCTTGTGTCAACATAGATTTATATTTGTCTTCCCCTTTATGGAACAGAAATGCTTTTTTACTGCTTTCATTGATTTTTGGTTTATTGTCAGTTGTCAACTATTTGGAAAATAGTTCATTTGCAGTGTTATTGGAGGAAAAACTTTGGAAAAGAAAAATGTTCAGATTATTTGCTTTTCGTCTTTTTCAGCTTTTACGAGATTCAAAGAGAATGAAAGGGGGAAAGGATAATGGAAAAATTTCTATGTAAATTTTTTCCCGTTCATTTTCAGCAAGGATTTGTAAATGCACACTGTGAGCTATTTATTACTCTAGTAGTTACTGGGAAATATATACAAAGGAGGAGACAGCTGCTGTCTCAGTAGAAGCTCATGATCCAGATTAACAGATGAGACATGTTGTTGTTTTTATGTGCCATTGAGTTGCTTACGACTCATAGCGACCCTATGTAGAACAGCCCTAAACCCTGTTCTGTCCTATGCCAATCTCACTGTCTCCGACACCCACCCCAATTACCCCAGTCACTGAATCAATTCACCTCATAGAGGGTCTTCTTTTCCTCCACTGTCCCTCCACCCTCCCAAGCATGCTATCCCTCTCCAAGGACCTGTCCCTCCTTACAACATGTCCACAGTATGTTAAACAAAGCCTCAGAATCCTTGCCCCCAGGGAGCAGCCCAGTTTAATCCTCTTCAGGATGAACCTGTTTGTTTTCCTAGCAGTCCGTGGTACCCTCAATACTCTTCTCCAGCACCACAGCTCAAAGGCATCAATTCTCCTTCTATCCTCCCTAGTCATTGTCCAACTCTCTGATGCATAGCAAGTGATTACAAAGACCATGGCATGTATCAGATGCACCTTAGTCTCCAGAGTGACACCATTGCTTTTGAGTAACCCTGGAGAGGTCCTTAACAGCAGACTTTCCCATCACAGTACGTCTTTTCATTCCCTGGCTGCTGGTGCCTAGAGTGTTGACTGTGGAGCCAAGCAAACAAAAGCTGTGAACAATCTCACTCTCTTCACTGTCCACTCTGATGCTGCCAGTTGGCCCCGTGGTGAGAATCTTTGTCTTCTTGATATTGAGCCTCAATCCATACTGAAGACTGCAGTCCTTGACCCTCTGCAGCAAGTGCTTCAGGTTCTCCTCAGTTTCCATAAGCAGGGTTGTGTCATCTACATAATGCAGATTGTTGATGGATCTTCCAACAATCCTGATGCCACACTTCTCACAGAGCCCAGCCTCCTGGATAATCTGCTCTTCATAAAGGTTGAAAAAGTATGGAGATAGGACACATCCCTGGCATACACCCTTCCCAATTTTGAACCATGCAGTGTTGCCTTGCTCTGTTCTGACGACTGCCTCTTGGTCCAAGTATAGGTTTCTCATTAGCACGATCAAGTGTTCTGGGATTCCCATTCTTCTCAGAGTCAGCCACAGTTTGTTAAGATCCACACAGTCAAATTCCTTTGCATAGTCGATGAAGCATGGATAGGCATTCCTCTGGTATTCCCTGCTTTCAGCTAAGATCCATCTAAAGTTCTAAAGGAACTTTCCATTTGTCTAATTAGCCAAGGTTTTCAAGGCATAGCTTGCAGCCTCTCTACTTGCTTTTGTAAATAAAGTTTTATTGCAGCATAGCCATACATACTCATTTATGTATAGTCTCATCTGAATTCATGCTACCATGGCAGAATTGTGTAATTTTTAATTGAGGGGAAACATGTGCCATCAAGTTGATTTTGACTCCTGAGACCGTATAGGACAATCAACAACTTCCTTTAAGATTTTCAAAGCTGTAAATCTTTTTTTTTTTAAATTATTTTTATTTTATTATTTTTTTTTGTGTGTGTGTGTGTGTGTGTGTGTACCGTCAAATCAGATCTGACTGGTCCATGAGGAGATTGCCCCTCCTTCAGCAGAATATCTGGTGGATTCAAACCACATACCTCTGGGATTGCAGTGCAGCTCCTTGCCACTAGGCCACCAGATCTCCCTTAAGGCTGTAAATCTTTATGAAAGCAGATTGCCTCATCTTTCTCTGGTAGAGCTACTGGTGGACTTGAATCATGAATATTTAATTTAGCAGCCCAGTACTTAAGCCACTGTGTTGTCAATACTCCTTGTTAATTATAACAGACTATAAACACAACTATGGTTGAGGCAATTTTGAATCACAGCAACCTTGTATGATAGAAGAAATGCCTATCAGAGTGCCTACAGCTATAAACTTTTATGGATGTCCATCTCTATCCTAGTGCAGAGTAGCTGGTGAAAGCAAATCCCCGTTCTTTTCGTTAGCAGCTGAGTGCTTTATTGATGGAACCAGGATTCCTTAATAGAGACTAGATTTTCTGCTGAAAACGGAAAATATTACTGGCTTGTTCTATCTATTAGACCTGTTTCCACAGTAGATCACAGCTGATTAAAGATACTGAAATTAACTTTTAAAATAAAATATAAATCTATGTTAAACCTTTTAGGCATTTTCTTTTTGTCATCTTTCCACTATTTTTCCACAGTGTCCACTGAAGGATATCCATCCACCCTTTCAAATGTTTGGGTGCATTTGCTGACTGCAAAGGATTGAGATTATAATGATCAAGAGGTTTTGTTCTTTAGATCATATATTCAAATGGAGTGAGAAAATGTAGTAAAAAATTATTAATTAGATAAGAAATAATTAGCAGTTAATTATGCTCAGTTGATGACTGGGGGAAATACTACCAAGGAGAATTATAATGTGTGTGAGCATTTTACAGTAAAACCTGATCTGGTATGACTTATTGTTGTATACCATTGAGTCAGAACTGCCTGACCCTCTGGCAAGTTTTCAGAGGCACTTAATCGTATGGGAGGAGAGTGCCCATCCTTTTCCTGCAGAGCAGCTGGTGGATTCGAAACATATACCTTCAGGATTGCAGTGCATTTTCTTGCCACTAGGCAGTGCCGCCTGTGACCATTACTATTTATTAGGCAAGCCTTTTTTTTTTTTAATAATATTTTGTGGTACTATATATTGAGGGTTAATTTACATACAACAAAAATTACCTGTTAACTATGCAGTTGAAAAACATTTCTATGACTTCCTAATTAGCCTCAACAAACATCCATAGTTTGGTTCAAAAAGCTAGATTTAAAAAATTTATCATTTATACAGTGTAGAACAAGTTGTAAGCATACAATATAAAATCATGTTTCTCCTCTCTACTTGGCTTCCCCTCTACCTCACTACCTAGCCACAAAGTTAGCTTCTCTTGACAATCTTCTACACTTGTGTATACCCCTTTTCTACAATACCACCTCTTAATCCATGTATTTCCCACACCATTCCAGGTAAAAACCTCCCACCATATTTTCTCTATCTTAACTTTTCTCTAGTGTTTCTCCGTACAACAGCACTTTGTCCATTTGTGACTTGCTTCACTCAGCATGCCCTCTGGACTCATCCAAATAGTGTAGTATTTCCTAAATGCCAGTTGTATCTATCCTCTCTCCTTGAGATATGGCAACTTTCTATAAAGTTTACCAAATATTTCCCAATAGGTAGGCTTTTTTTTTTTCTCCTTTATGGAGAAATTTTTTTTTATGTAAATAAGGATTTCCTTTATAGAAGTTCTGTTCACCCATTTTATCTTCTGTTTGTTGCACATTTATGGTTGTTTGAGAGCTTATCTGTGCTGTAGGTTGTTGGGGTATTCTGTTGAGTTGGAACCAACAACATCTGACCTTCCAAGGGGTTTTCAGAGACAGAAAAAAATCACACAGAAGGAGACTGCCGTATTTCTCCTATGGAGCAGCTTGTGGTTAAGAACTTGGAGCCCAGTTTGGCAGCACAACTCCTTAGCACTTAGCCACCAAAGCTCCCTATGCTATAGATCAGGGGTCTTAAATTTATTTCTGTTTTTCCCTAATGGTCTTCAGTTCAGTGGTTCTGATCCTTTTCTGCTATGTTTATTGCTATAAATTGGGCTGAAGACTGGTTTTATCATGTACTATAGGTTTTGGTATGTGGTTTTCATTCTCATTTGACATTTTATATCCTGTACTATCCACTAACAAATATTACCAAAATTGAGAATGGAAATACCAAAACACTAAATATGCTCATGCAAAACCTATACCTAAACCAAGTTTTACAAACAAAACAAGGAAACACTGAGTGGTTTAATGTAAGTGCTAGCTAAGCATTGGATTTTCATGCTTCTCTGTTGTTTGAGTATTGTGTTGGCTGTACCCTTTCCTTCTTGTGATAATTTCATTAATCCTGGCAGCTCTTTATTGCAGGTCTTTGAATAATTGTAATTTCCTCATTGTCCAATACAGATACTCCGTATCAGTATATTTCTTTTAGCTTCCTGTCTCAGAGATTCACTGGATGCGCATTCTGGTCTGCTTTTCTGCAAGAAGGCTTGTTTTTTTATTATTATTAATTTTAATGAACATTTACAGAGACTTTGGATTTCCATTCATTCATTGTTGAATTTTTCTCCCTGCCCACCCGTTCCCCTCCAATTTACTCTTCTCTTTGAAAAGTACAAGAAAAATTTTTTCATTGTTATACAATTGCCCCCCATACCCACCCGCCTCGAGTTGACTCCACTATGCAGCCTTCATTCTGGACTCCTGTCATGACAATAATAACTTAATCATATATTGCTTTTAATTAGTTCTCTCCCTCATCTGTTTCAATGCAGTATACATAATTTATCCCATCTTTCTCAGTCTCCCCCCAAACCTGCTAGCAGTCCCGTTTTACAACAGTGGCACTATGCAGTATTTGTTCTTTTGTGACTGAGATATTTCAGTCAGCATAATGTCCTCCAGGGTCATCCATTTTGAATAAAATTTCATAAGTTCTTTGTTTTACAATGCTGCTTAGTATTCCATTATGCGAATATACCACAGCTTCCCTATCCATTCATTTGTTGATGGGCACTTAGGTTGTTTCCAACTCTTAGCTATTGTGAAGAAAGCTACAGTAAACATGGGTGTGCGTATATCTGCTTGGGTAGCAGTTATGGTTTCTTTAGGATGTATTCCCAGTAGTGGCATGCTGTGTCAAATGGTATTTCTATTTGCAACTTTTTGAGAAAGTGCCATGCACGTTCCATAGTGGTTGCACCATTTTACACTCCCACCAACAGTGAATAAGGGTTCCAGTTTCTCTGCAACCTCGCCGGCAGTTGATGTTTGCTGCTCTCTTAAATTTTGCTATTCTTATGGGGGTGAGATGATATCTCATAGTTGTTTTGACTTGCATGTCTCTTAGAGCTACAGATTTTGAACATTTCTTCATGTGCTTGTTAGCCATCTGAATGTCTTCTTTGCTGAAATGTCAGTTCATATCCTATGCCCATTTTTCAGTTGGATTATTTATCTTGTGTGGTGCTTGAGTATTTTATAAATTCTAGAGATAAGCCCCTTGTCTGTCTGTCATATCATTACCATATATTTTTTCCCAGTCTGTGGCTTACCTTTTTGCCCTGTTGGAGAAGTTTTTAGATATGCATAGGGATTTGATTCTTAGAAAGTCCCATTCATCTATTTTATCTTCTCGTGGTTGTAGATTTTCCACGATGCTTGGAAGACTGTTTTTGTTGTGGATTAGGACTTTTAGAGTTCTTCCAAGCTTTTCTTTAATGATAATCCTTGGTTTTAGTTCCAGGTCCTTGATCTACCTTGAGTTGGTTTTTGTGTATAGATTGAGGTGTGGATCTTACTTGAGTTTTCTACAGATAGTTTTCCAGTTTAGCCAATACCATTTGTTAAAAAGGCTGTCATTTCCCCACTTAACTGGTTTCATCTCTTTGTAAAAAATCAGTTGACCATAGATAGATGGGCTGATTTCTGGATTCTCTAGTCTATTCCATTTATCTATGTGTCTGTCATTGTACCAGTACCATGCTGTCTTGACCACCATAGCAGTGTAGTAGGATGTAAAATCAGAGAGTGAGATGCCTCCTATCTTGTTTCTCTTTTCAAGGAGTGCTTTGCTTATTTGGGGTCTCTTTCCATTCCAAATGAAATTGGAGATTGCCTTTTCCATCTCATTGAAGAATGGAATTGGTATTTGTATTGGGATTGCATTGAATGTATAAATTGCCTTTGGTAGTATTGCCATTTTCACAATATTGAGTCTTCCTATCCTTGAGCAAGGGATATCCTTCCACTTCTCCAAGTGTCTTTTTGTTTCTTGTAGTAATGTTTTGTAATTTTCTATTGTGAAGGGTATTGTTTTTCTTAGCTCCAGTTCTATATTTTGTCACTGTAAAGAAATCAAATTTATTTTTGTATGTTGATCTTGTATCCTGCCACTTTGCTGAATTGGTCAATTATGTCCAGTAGTTTTCTTGCTGAGTCTTTAGGGCTTTCTAAGTATACTATCATATCATCTGATACAGAGATAATTTTACCTCCTCTTTGCCAATTTGGATACCTCTTATTTCCTTCTTTTGTCTTAATTGCTATCACTAAGACTTCCAATGCCATATTGAATATGAGAGAGGTGATAGTGGCCATCCTTGCCTAGTTCCTGTTGTAAAACGGAATGCCTTTAACCTCTCTTTATTGAGAACAATGTTGGCTCTTGGGTTTGCGTATATACTTTTTACGATGTTGAAGAAATTTCCGTTTAATCCTGTTTTGTTGAGTGTTTTATCAGGAAAGGGTGTTTAATATTGTCAAAAGCCTTTTTGCATCAATTGATAGGATCATGTGGTTTCAGTTCTTTGCTTTGTTAATGTGATGAATTACATTAATTGTTTTTCTTTTGTTGAACCATCCTTGTATACCTCTTATTAATCCAACTTGGTCATGGTGAATTATTTTTTAATGTATCATTGGATTCTATTGGCTAGTATTTTATTTAGGATTTTTGCATCTATGTTCATGAGAGATATTGGCATATAATTTTCTGTTTTGTTGGTGTCTTTACCTGGCTTTGGTATTAAGGATATATTTACTTCATAGAATGAGTCTGGGAGAATTCCATCCTTTTTTATTTTCTGAAATAGTTTATGTAGAATTGGTGACAGTTCTTCTCTGAATGTTTGATAAAATTCACTTGTAAAACCATCTGATCCAGGGTTTTTTTTTTTTTTTTTTTGTTTTGGCTGGAAGCTGTTGTATTACCTTTTCAGTTTTTTCTTTTGTAATGGGTTTGTTCAGGTGATCAGTTTTGATTTTTGTCAGTTTAGGTAGGTTGTGCATTGCTAAGCATTTGTCCATTTCCTCTAGGTTTTCATATTTGAGTATAGTTTTTCATAATATTCCATTGTTAGTCTTTCTATTTTACTTGTTTTTGTTGTGATGTTGGCTGTTTCATCTTTTATTCAGATCATTTCTGTCTTTTCCTTGGTCAGTTGTGCTGGTGGTTTGTTGATTTTATTAACCTTTTTAAAGAACCAAATCATAGTTTTGTTGATGGTCTCAATTGTTTTTCTGTTTTCAATTTTGTTTATTTCTGCCTTAATTTGTATAATTTCAGTTTTTTTAGAGGGTGTCAAGTTTTCTTGCTGTTCTTTTTCAATTTTTTGGAGATGTTGGGCTAGGGAGTCAGTGGTCATTTTTTCCTGCCTTTTGATGTGTTTGTTTATTGCTATAAAATGACTTCTGACTAATGCTTTTGCTGTTTCCTAGAGGTTTTGGTACAGGGTGTTTTCCTTGTCATTTGTTTCAAGAAACTTTCTTATTTCATTTTTTTTATTTCTTCTTGTACCCACTCATGTTCAAATAAGGAGTTGTTTAACTTCCAAATGTATGGGGGTTTTTTCTCCTTTATCCTCTTGTTATTAATTTTTTATTTTGTAGAATTGTGATCTGAGAAGGTCCTCTGTGATTTCTATGTTTTTTAATTCATTGATACTTGCCTTTTGGCCAACATGTGATCTATTCTGGTGAACGTTCCATGCACATTGGAGAAGAAGGTATACAGTGCTTTTTTTTGGGTGCATTAAGCCTATTAGATCTAGTGTGTTCATTGTGTGGTTTAATTCTTCAACATGTCTGTTGAGTTTATTTCTGGTAGTTCTGTGTTGAGAGTCTCCAACTACAATAGTAGTGTTGTCTATTTCCTTTTTAAATTTTGTTAATGTTTGTTTTATATATTTTGCAGGTGTATCATTTGGCGCATAGATATTTATTATTGTTATGTCCTCATCTTCTTGAGAAGATTGAGGCTCAATGTCGAGAAGACAAAGATTCTCACCACTGGACCAGTTGGCAGCCTCAGGATGGATGGTGAAGAGATTGAGATTGTTCACAGCTTTAGTTTGCTTGGCTCCACAGTCAACACTCTTGGCACCAGTAACCAGGAAAGTAAAAGATGTATTGCGATAGGAAAGTCTGCTGTTAGGGACCTTGCCAACGTTCTGAAGAGCAATGGTGTCTCTCTGGAGACTAAGGTGCGTCTGATACAGGCCATGGTCTTTGTAACCCCTTGCTATGTATCAGAGAGTTGGGCAATGACTAGGGATGATAGAATTGATGCCTTTGAGCTGTGGTGCTGGAGAAGAGTATTGAGGGTACCATGGACTGCTAGGAAAACAAACAGGTTCATCCTGGAGAGGGTTAAACTGGGCGACTCTTTGGAGGCAAGGACTCTGAGGCTTCATGAACATACTTTGGACATGTTGTAAGGAGGGACCAGTCCTTGGAGAGGGACATCATGCTTGGTAGGTGGAGGGACAGCACAGGAGGGGAAGGCCCTCTATGAGGTGAATTGATTCAGTTACTGGGGTAATCTGGGTAGGTGTATCAGGAGACAGTGTGATTGTCACAGGACAGAGCAGAGTTCAGGGCTGTTGTACATAGGGTCTCTATGAGTCGCAAGAGATTCGATGGCATACAACAACAATAACAACAACCTGTCCTCATGTTCTCTTGACCCTTTAAGCATTATGTAGTGATCTTCCTTGTCCTCTTTGATGGTTATTGCATTGAAATTTATTTTATTGCAGATTAATATCGCTACTCCTGCTTTTTTCTGGTTGCCATTTGCTTGGTATATTATTTTTCTCGCTTTTATTTTTAGTCTTTGTTTATCTCACTTTTCAGGTGTGTCTCTTGTAGACAGCATATTGATGGATTTTTTTTAAAGCCAATCTGCTACTCTTTTTCTCTTCAGTAGTGCATTTTAACCATTCACATTCAGTGTGGTTATTGAAAGGCAAGGTTTTTTTGCTGTCATTGTGTTGAGTTCTTTTTGGTAGTTACTTTGGTCCATCCTGTTTTCTGTGGCACCTCTGTAAGAAGGACATCTCTCATTGTTTCCTGCAATGCTGGTCTTGTTTTTAAAAACTCCTTTAGGTTCTGTTTTTTTTTTTTTTTTAATATATTGATATGTCCTTCATATTTGATGGACAGTTTCACTGGGTACAATATTCTTGGTTCACAGTTGTGTTCTTTGAGTGTTCTATGTATGTCATAACACTGTCTTTTTGCTTGTATGGTTTCTGCTGAGAAATAGGCACTTAGTCTTGTCTCCTCTCCCTTACATGTTACTCTTTGTTTCTCCTTTGCCACTTTCAGAATTCTCTCCTTGTATTTGTTTCTGGTGAATTTGTCTATGTTATACCTTGATTTTTTTTTTCTTTTGGGATCTATTCTATATGGTGTTCACTCAGCTTCTTGAATATATATTCTCTGCCTGGGAAGTTTTCTTCTAGTAATTCTTCCACAACTTTCTCAGTGCCTTTACTTGCTTTTTGCTGTTCTGGGATTCTAATGATGCACATGTTATTTCTTTTGATGGTTTCCTACATTATTTTTAGGTTTTCTTCTTTTCCCTTCCTTCTTGATTCTGCTTTTTGCTCTAGCAGATCAGTGGTGACAATTCTCTATTCCATTTCATTGATTCCGTGTTCCATCTCTTCAACTCTGTTCATATGTCCTTTCGTCATATATCACAGCATCTGAAACATTGGACCTCGTATTTTGAATCTCAATTTCTTATTTTTTCCAGAAATTCTAGTGCCACGTTTGTTTCAGTGGCATTGTTTTGGAGTGGGTTTTTTGTTGCCCCCCGCCCCCCCCCAGTTCCTTCTGGTTTTTGCTTGTTGTGTCCTCTAATTGTTGAAGTTTGTGTTTTCATCCACTGAAAATATTCAGTCTTTGTTCTTTTAAATTATTTTCAGAAAGTTCCATCAGGGTTTCTGGCTTCAAGAGATCCATTGATTTTGTGTCACTTTTGGGGGGGTGACATCTCGTGTTACTCTTGTGTAGCTTGTGAGGTGGCCTCTTTCTTTCTTGATGATGCTGTGGTAGGGTTTTTCATGCCTGATGTGATGATAGGTCCTTGATCTGAAATCACTGATACAGATCAGGGCATAACAGTTATGTTTTCTGTGTTCCTTTCTGAATTTCTCCACCAACACAAGTGTCCATTCACAGTGTGTGAAAGTGGCCTTTTCTGTTGGATAGTTGTTACAGCTAAGTCAGACCAAGATGCTCTTGATTAAAGGCATTTAGGTGACTGGACGTGAGGATATGCGAGGCTGAGGGGGAGGGGGAAACAGTCGGGTAGGCTCAAGCACAGGTGTATACCAGGTGGTGAGGGGTATGGGAGAACATGTGGAGCAGGCACAAGCACAGGCGATGCCCTTTCTGCATAAGTTCAGACGCCACAAGTGGGAACCTCATTCAGACTGCAGCCACAGCTTTATGGCTCACGCCTCATGGGTCTAGCTGTCTGTTTGGGGTTAGCTGTCCAGGTGGGCACGTGGGAAGACCTGACTCAGTTTGCAGCTGTCCCACTCGACCCTAGTGGTGGTTGGGGTGTTTCCTGCCTTGGTGTGGACGCTCAGGGTCCTCACTCTGATTACAGATGTCCTGCTGGTGTCCAGCAAGGCTCTCTTCCAGATGGGTACTTACTGGGACCTCACTCAGTTTGCAACTGTCCACCTCATGTCCATTGAGGCTACCTGCCGGTGTAGGGATGAGCGGGAATACGCGCAAGGAACTCAGCTCATGTTTGGTGGGGCTACCTGCCCCTGTGGGTACTCACAGAGACCTCACTCAGGTTGCAGCTATACAGCTCACACCCGGCGGGGTTGGCTTCTGGGTAGTCATATGTGAGTGCCTCAGTCAGGTTGCAAATGTCTGGCAGGCCGTGCTCGGGTGGCAGGCCAGTTTGTTCCGGTTGCATGGGAGGTGGGGCAAGTCATTCTGGTCAAAAAAGGCTTATTTAGTCCTTTCATAATGTTTGAACTTGACTGCAGCTCCCTTGACATTGTGGGAGGCTCTTCTTGGTATGTGCTCGTTGTAACCTTTCAGAAGATAGCATCATTTTTGCTTACTGTGTTTTATTTGTGGTTTTAAAACTTTCCTTCAGTATTTTAAATTTTTAGTTATAAATTGTTGCAACAACTTCACATTGGCATATAACTTCTGGCTTCTTGACTCAGGGATAATCACCGGGTAGGTGAACTGATGGTCTGCTTCAATTAGAGAAGATTCAGTTTTTTTCATGTTTGAACCTACTGCTCCTTCCTTGCCATTATGTGAGGCTCTTCTGAGTATTTACTAAGGGTGTGTAGGTACTGGGTGACTCAGGAAGCTCCTAGGTTATTGCAAATGAGGTCTTCTCTGGTTGGATGAAGTCTTCTGATGGTTGTAAGAGGATGGTCCAGTTCACCGGTTGACTTTCTCCTTGATTTGGGCAGTTGCTGTTGAACCTTATCAGGGAGGGAAAGGTGCACCATTGCAACTCAACTGTTCAGTGGTGGCTTTACTCCAGCCTCCTCCTTCAATCTTTGTCTAATTTTGTGATCAATAAGTTCCCCAATTTCAGTATTCTAGGATTATCATCTGTAGCTGGTTTTCCTGGTGTTCCTGCAGTAGCACCAGGTTTTGCAACCTAACTAGTTTGCCATCTAAAAAAATTCTTCTTCTATATAGCTTTACTTGAGAAAGAATGTCTTTCAGGCAGCATCCCTAAAGTTCCCCAGCAACTTGAGGTCACTACTGAACCAAAACCATCCAAGCCAAAGTTATTCCATGTAGTCCAACTATCAGCAATGTGAACTCAACCAAGTCCAGAGTGACTGCCCAGAAGGCTAGATAAGGCTTTTTTAGGATATGCTATTTTGGCTATAGCTTTGATGGCTTAATGGTAAGGAGTTGGACTGACAACCTGAAGTTACGCAGTTCAAATCTACCAGGTGCTTTGTAGGAGAAAGATGGCCAAGGTTCTGGAGCATCAGCTGGGGTCAGTTCTGACTTTATGGTACACAACACAATAAAAACAAGCCAAAAACGTGTATGTTATTAGAAGGATGTTATGTGTTTTAGGAAATAGTGTATAGGACAGCCTTAAGGAGGGAGGATTTACAATGTGTTTGAAGTATTGAGAGAAATATTATTTGTTTTTTCCCCCATATACATTATGACACAACTTATTTATAAAGTAAGTTTTAAGGAATCACATGTCATAGTAGCTGCAGGTAATGAAAAATGTACTGTAAACATAACTGTGATAGTGGGGAAGACATTTACAGAAGGTTGAAGCAGTTGTGATATAGGTAACTGAAAATCTCTTACTGTTCCTTTCAATTATGCTCTCACACAGAATTACAGAACGCCAAGTGATAGAAGGAATTTAATTCAGCTCTGCTATTTTATAGATGACAGACTGATGTCAGGATACCAATTTGTCTTAATTCTTTGGAAGTTTCTTCCCCCCTACTACAGAATCTTCTAAGTGCATTTGATTACCAACCTAGATTCCTTTTGACCTGGTAACAGAACTTTTCTTTTTTTGAGGATTAAAAGCTTTAATTTATCAGATAAAATTTTTGTGACCCTGCCAATGAATTATATTTTTTAAATTCTTAACTTCATTAATCTATCTACTGTACAGAAATTTTAGTAAAATTCAAATCAGCATTTAATTTAGCTTCCACAGCCTTTCTAGTCAGGTCCTAGCACTATGACTTCTGCAAAGAAGGGTAGTGAGAAGAAGAAAGGCCATTCTGTCAGTGAAGTAGTGACCAGAAATCACACCATCAACCTTCACAAGTGCATCAATGGAGTAGGATTTAAGAAGCATGCCCCTAAGGCACTCAAGGAAATCCAGAAATTTGCCTTTAAGGAGATGGGAACACCAGATCCTTGAATGGACACCAGGCTTAACAAAGCCATCTGGGCCAAAGGGATAAAGAATGTCTCATACCGCATCTATGTACGGTTGTCCAGAAGATGTAATGAGGATGAAGACACCACAAACAAGCTGAATACATGTGTTACCTATGTACCTGTCATCACTTTAAAAAATCTACAGACCTTCAGTGTGGATGAAAACTAATAACTGATTATCAAATAAAGTTTTAAAACTGTAAAAAAAAAAAAGAGCTTCCATGGTTGTGGTACTGGGCAAGAAAAGTGTTGAACTGCTAAGAAAACAAACAGGTCTGTCCTGGAGAGGGTGAAAACAGGTTGGTCCTTGGAAGCAAGACTTTTTAAATTCTTTTTCACATAATTTGAGCTTGTTGCCAGGAAGTACTAGTCTTTGGAGAAGGGGACATCATGCTTAGAATAATGGAGGATAAGCACAGGATAAGAGGATGAGATAGTTTGACTTGGTGACTGGCATTAGGGGCACGTGTTTCAGAGAGAGTGAGATTGGCTCAGCATAGGGCAGGGGTCAGAGCTTTTGCCCCTAGTGTCTCTGAGTCCTAGTCGACTTGATGACACAGCAATAACCACACAATATGTTCTAGGCATTCACTATTTACTAGTTAGATTTTAAATTATGTAAGACAGACATTATATTAAATATTTTATTGTTATCCTTAGTTTCTTATAGATGTTTTTCACTGTGTTGAGTCAGAAACAACTCATAGCTGACCCTCCTGTGGGTTTTCAGAGGTAGTAAATCACATGAAGTAAATTATTCATCTTTTTACCATAGAGCAGCTGGTGGATTTGAAACATGTGCCTTTGGGTTTACAGCATAGCTACCGCTACCGTAAGTCTATCAGAGACCTCCCTCCTCACACACATTTCCTCTTTAATTCTCTATAGAGAACCATGAGCAGAGCATTTCCCCCAGACATTTTTGCTTTTATAAAAGTGGAATTAAGCCCATTCTGGGATGATCTAGCCTGTTTCAGGAAAAAAGAGTTTGTGAATATAAAAGTAAATTATTTTAAAAAATTTGTCACTACTACTTTTTTGCCTAACACAATGCCTAACAAATAATGTTTATATATAACTTAATGTTTATTTATTACATTGGGGATTCATGGATATTTCTGTGTTTTAGTCTGTTACTATTCTGTATCTTGTTGCTTGTTTCATTGATTATGCAAAGGCATTTGACTGTGTGGATCATAACAAACTGTGGCTGAGAAGAATGGGAATCCCAGAACATTTAATTGTGCTAATGCAAAACCTATACTTGGACCAAGAAGGCAGTCGTTAGAACAGAGCAGGGTAACACTGCATGGTTCAAAATTGGGAAGGGTGTAC
>NW_006400055.1:453148-455128 GCF_000299155.1 Elephantulus edwardii
GCTTGGGAGGGTGGAGGGACAGCGCAGGAGGGGAAGACCCTCTATGAGATGGATTGATTCGGTGACTGGGGTAATCGGGATGGGTGTGTCAGAGGTAGTGCGGTTGGTGCAGGATAGAGCAGGGTTTAGGGCTGTTGTGCATAGGGTCGCTATGAGTCGGAAACGACTCGATGGCACCTAACAACATCCTTATACAGGGCACACAGCTGGTTCTTAAATCACTGCAACCAAACCCAGAAAGATAAACCCAGTGCCATCAAGGCAGTTCTGAACATAGTGACCCTCTACTGGCTTTCTGAGGCTGTAAATCTTAATCAGAATAGAGTGCCCATCTTTCCCCTGAAGAACCATTGGTGAATTATGTTTCTGTTAGCAGTGCAATCTGGTTTACACTGTGCCACCAGTACTTCTTAAACTAGTACATTAGTCGTTTTAACATTGGCAGAACACAGTTTTAGCAGATTTATAACATGACTTATCAGACGGATTTTGGAATGTTTCGGGGGGGGGAAGAACAGTTGAGGTTCAAACATAATTAATTATTGTTATTGTTATGTGCCGTCGAGTCACTGGATCCTGTCATATTCTGAATCACTTTCAGTGTCTCTGACACACCGGCTTCTATTACTGCAGTTACTGTGTCCATCCATTTCATTTGGGGTCTTCCTCTCTTGCACTGTCCTTCCACCTTTCCAAGCATGGTGCCCTTCTCCAGTGATTCTCCCCACTATGTGTCCAGAGTATGAGAGACAGAGCTTCAAAATCCTTTCCTCCAAGGAGCAGTCTGGTTTTACCTTCTCCAAGACAGATCTGTTTGTTCTTTTGTCCATATGTTCAAGATTCTTCTCCAACATCACAACTCAGAGGCACTGATGTTTCTTTTATTGTACTTATTCATTGTCCAGCTCTCTGATGTATATAGGAAGTAATTACGAAGACCATGGCCTGGATCAGGTGCATTTTAGTATCTAGACTGACATTGTTACTCCTCAGAGTTCTCTGACAGCATACTTTCCCAATGAAATTAGTTTTTTTTCTTTTAATCCTTTTTTATGAATTTTAATGAAAATTTACAGAGACTTTGGATTCCCATTCATTCATTGTTGCTCCTTTCTCCCTGCCTCCCCCCCTCCTTCCCCAGTACATTCTTCTCTTTGAAAAGTAAAAGAAAAGTTGCCCCATTGTTTTACAATCCCTTCCCCCAGGTCCACTCCACTATGCAGCCTTTCCTCTGGACTCCTGTCATGACAATAATACCTAATCACATACCCTCTTTAACAGTTTTATCCCTCCTCTGTTTCAATGCAGTAAATATTATTTTTTTAAATTTAAATTTATTATTAATTTCAGTAAAATTTTACAGAGGCTTTGGATTTCCATTCATTCATTGTTGCACATTGCAGTAAACATTATTTATCCTATCTTTCTCAGTCTTCCCCCAACCCTGATGTCAGTCCTGTCTTACAACAGTGACACTCTGCAATATTTGTCCCTTTACGACTGATATATTTCACTCAGCCTAATGTCCTCCAGGTCACCCATTTTCAATAATATTGCATTAGTTTCTTGTTTTTCAATGCAGCATAGTATTCCATTGTGTGAATATACCACAGCTTCTCTGTCCATTCGTTGATGGGCACTTAGGCTGTTTCTAACTCCTTGGTATTGTGAACAAAGCCACAATAAACATGGGTATACATATATGTGCTTGGATGTCAGTTATGGTCTCTTTAGGGTATATTCCCTGTAGTGGAGTGGCTGGGTCAAATGGTATCTCTATTTGCAACTTTTTGAGAAAGTGCTGCACCTCCTTCCACAGTGGTTGCACCATTTTACACTTCCACCAACAGTAAGGATTCCAGTTTCTCCACAACCTCACTAGCATTTGTTGCTTGCTGTTCTGTTAAATTTTGCTATTCTTACTGGGGTGAGATGATATCTCATAGTTGTTTTGATTTGCATCTCTCTTAGAGATAGGGA
>NW_006400055.1:455228-459835 GCF_000299155.1 Elephantulus edwardii
GAGCTCTTTCAGACTGGATTTGCCCTCATTTTGACATCATCAGTTATTTTTGAGCATTTTCTCTGTCTTTTTTTTTTTTTTTTTTTGTGCCTCAAGCTTATCTTGTATTTTCTATGCCTTTGCCTTCATTATTTCTCTTAGCTTTCCTTTTATCAGAGAGTGATATTTAGAAATGATGGTATGATTATTGTGCTGGAATATTAGTGTTTTTTAGGCTTTCTTAGCAGAACGAGCTAAGAAGTACATATTTACACACTTATTTCTGTATCTATTTTCATTTATACGTTTATATATAAAAGATCATGAATTCATATTGATGTCTTTAATAGTCTAGTGCTGTAGAGTTAATTCTAGTATTTATCTTCGTTCCATTTCTGCAAAATTGAGAAACTTGGCTATTCTTAACCACAATATGGAGTACTTTTTGTTCAATCCTAGAAGCAGGAGTGGCATCCATTTCCTAAACAACATGCCGTTGGAAACTCTATGAACTTTGAGAAACAATAGTTATAGAAAGGTTTCAAGTCTGTTGTTCATAGGGTAGCTACGAGTTGTGCTCAATTTGACAGCAGTCAACAACAGTATACACATAGTTTTATAATTGCTAATATCTAACTCTGTGAAAAATAAAATTACAAGTTTATAGTATTTGTGTTACTCTTAACAATGTTCGTGTCTTATATAGTCAAAATACTCTTTTCTAAGTGTCCCAGGTTTTTTCCATTCTAGTTCCAGTGTTTGTTACTTAGTCATCATTGTGTTTGGTACATTTACTACAGTTTGTGTTTTACTTTGGATTTCTCAAGCATCCTGATATGTTTTAATTACTTACTATTTTTTTTTAAACTTTTCAATTATAAGAAATAGTACTAAGGGTCTGAGAGAGCTAAATAAAACAATATAACACAGAAGAATATTGCTGTGAATTAGACCTGCTTGTCTGCAGCCAGTTTGGTTTGACTTGGTTTCCAAAGATAACCATATGCCTGGAGCCTGTGACTGTTAAGTTACATGGGAGTGGGGAATTAAGATTTAGGAATTAAGAATTGGGTTTGCTAATCAGATGACATTAAAATAGATTATCCTGGATTATCTGGGTAGGCCATATGTAATTAGAAAGATCCTAAAATGTGGGAGATGAAGGCAAGAAAGAGGATTCAGAGGGAGAATGATCAAAGAGATGCATCATTGCTGGTTTTTAAGTTGATGGAAGTGGGCCATGAGCCAAGGGCAGCTTCTAGAAGTTCAGAAAAACAAGGAAATAGATTGTTTCCCAGAACTGCCAGGAACAGATCCATACTAACACCTTGCTTTTTTAGCACAGTAAGGTCCATGTCTAACTCCTTATACATTTAGAACTCTAAGATAAAACATGCATATTGCTTTTTGTTTGTTTGTTTGTTTTTTAAATGGTGCTTTTATTGAGCTTGGGGATCAATACCACTGCTTTTTCTTCAAGGGATCCTTTCACTCCTCTGTGTGTCTTAGAAATCATTCATTCCAGCCCCAAATTAGAAAGACATCTGAGGCAGTGTTCTGTTTAGTAAGCATGCAAAGATAAAAGTTGTAAAATGAAAATAAATAGCCCTCCCTCAGGTAAAGGAAAATATTTCAATAAAACCAACTCTCTAGGAAAAAGAAACTCAAATTCTGGATTCTAACTCTGATCTTACTCTTAGAAGTAAGTAAAAGGTTAACAGAAATGGACTTCTTTTTCACATTATTGCACATCAAAACGCACTGACTTCTCAATACCTGGTGTCCAGATTAATTTCATTTCTTGCTAATGTTTCATTTTTTCATCTGATCTTCCTATCTCTCCACTCTTAAATACAGAATTACTCGTATTTCTGTTAGGATGGTCAACTCCTAAGTTAATAAAAATAGTATAACAGAAATTCTGAAATGTAAAGTTTCAAAAATGGTACCCAGTAACCATTTTTCTATGTTTTTCTCCTCTACTTCTGTTCCTTCTTTCTTTTCTTAGCAGAGAGGTTACTGTTCTAGGGAAGATGTTTGTCACAAAGTATCAGATGTGAAATTCAGACTTTCTTGTGAGATCTTGTTAAAAGAACTGGTTTCTTGGCAAGTACATCTCTCGCTTTCCTTGCTCAGAGTGGGAACTGGAAATCGACACCGAATCAGGAGCACCAACAGGAAGGGAGGATCGTGTTTTGCAAAGGCAACTTTCCTTTCCTTAAGAGGGCAGCTGGGGCAGCCTCACTTGAAGGAGGCTCTGACCACCCTGCTCTTAATGGGCTGTGGGCGGGCGCCAGTTTCCCACCCGGGGCACAGGGGGTTCTCAACGCTGGCGTAGAGGCTCCGCAGCTTGGCCATCTGGTCTGAGCTGACGGTGATGGGCTTCTTCAGCAGTAGCCACACAGTGCGCTCCTCGCAGGGCCGCGTGGTGAAGGAGCCATGGTAGCTTCAGTAGTCCCAGCAGGCTGGGAACAGGCAGGTTGGGTCCAAGTGTGTAAAAGGCGCCTCCTTGCCCTTTGTCTTAATTTTGTCCAATGCATCAAGAAGCAGCTGGAACTTGCTTTTCTCATGTCCTATCTTCAGAAAAATGCCAACCACAGCTATTCCTTCAGGCTGCTTCAGAACCTCCCTAAAGGTGTTATACTGTGGATTCCAATGAACCAAATGCAGCTCTGCTGCGTACTTGACTCCATCCACAGTGTGCTCAGAGCCATGGTCATCGGAGGAGCCCCAGTGAAGATGAAACTGCCGAAGCCGGTAGGGCCCACTGAGAGGACCACCTCTCAGCCTTGATCTATCCTAAGTATCATCAAACACGACCCTGCAGGTTTTCCCTTTGTTCAGAAAGGGCTTGGCAGAGCCGTGGTCATAAGATGCTGACCACGGCTGCCGAGAAGGGTCATGCTTGAAGTCTTTGGTATGTATCTCAATGGGCAACTAGTTGTCTCCCTTGGCAGTTGGGTAAAGCTCATGCCAGTGATGAGGACCATTGTGGCTAGTGTAGCCCCACTCCTTGGCCATGGCTGTCCTTGTGGATAGATGCTGCACTGGGCGCTGCTGCCCTCTCAGCCAGGCGTCCAAAACATGTATATTGTTTTAAGCCACTAGGTTTCTGTTCATTTTTACAGCATTAAGAGAAAATGAGTTGTCTTCATATATTTTGCTCATGTCTAGCAAGTTGGATTGACATAGTGACTGTAACAGTGATCTTCAGCATGTGTCAGATCATGAAGACGAGGCAGAATAGAGCGGGTTCAGAACTGTTCACAGCGTTGCTTTGAGTTACGGTCAGTTAAAGGCACATAACAAATAATTCTCATTGCTGGCACTTTGTACTGTTTAGTTCTTTATTTTGGTAGTGTTTTCTAGGAGAGTGAAGGAGAAACAGGCCAATGCTTAAGGACAGTAGCATCTGAGAAGGAGGGAAAGAACAGCCAGAGTTTGATTGTGTATGGGACTTACTTACTTATAACGATCAGACTACAACCTATGTGTTTTGCCTCAACATCATGAAAACAGAAATCTTTATAATGGGGGAAATAAGCAGCATCATGATAGAGAAAATACTGAAGTTGACAAAGATTTCAGTTTACCTGGATTCACTGTCATTGCCCATGGAATCTGCAGTCAAGAAATGAAGCAGCATACTGAAATTAGGCAAATCTCTTGCAAAAGTCATCTTTAATGGGTTAACATGTACCTGACCCACGTCATGGTATTTCCAGTAATATGCTTGCAAAAGCTAGATAATGAATAAGAAAGACTGAGGAAGAATTATGCCTTTGAATCATGATGTTCAGAAAGGGTATGGACTATACATGGATTACCAGAGGAATGAACCAATCTGTCTTGAAAGATGTGGAGCCAGAATACTTCTTAAAAGTGAAGACTTTCTCTAATTGATAAATAATCAGGGGAGATGAATCCTTGGAGAAGAAAATAATGTTTGGAAAAGTAGAGAGCAAAAATGAGGAATCTCCTTAATGAAGTGTGTTGATAGAGTGACTCAAACAGTGTGCTCGGATAAAGCAAAAATTTTGAGATAGTGCAGAACTGGACAGTGTTTCAGTTTTGGTTTTTTTGGGTTTTTTTTCTAATAAATGTTGCTTGAGTTTTCACTCACTCCATGCCACTTGACACAGTAATGCCAACAACCCAGTGGCTTCAGGTGAATTGTCGCTGCCCTACCAATTTTATACGACATTGTGAAACTTGGCAATAAATAAATGCAAGGCAAATTCTGAATTATTTACTTTTCCTTTAGCTTGTACAAGTTTGACATAAGTGATACTAATTTGGCCACATTGACTATGATAGTGGATAGGTGGCTGATTTTAGCATGTATGTTTGTTTAGTCAATCAAAATGTCAACTGTATTGATAATGCAATGTAGCCTTTTAGTGGGTGCTGGAAAAGAAATGTATTTTGATGTCTTCCATTTTTTCAACAGTTTTAATTTCCTTCCTGTAGATTTAATTTTTCCTATCCTTATACATACTTGATGGTTCTACCTAGGTTGCCATTTTTGTTAATCTGGGTGTGTTCTGTTGTGCATAGGGTTTTCAGAGGCCTGCTATTTCAGAAGTGGGTGGCCAATCCTTCTTCCTAGTCTGTCTTAATCTGAATGT
>NW_006400055.1:464910-465687 GCF_000299155.1 Elephantulus edwardii
GAGTACGACGAGTCTGGCCCCTCCATCGTCCACCGCAAATGCTTCTAGGCGGACTGTTTAGTTGCGTTACACCCTTTCTTGATAAACCTAACTTGTGCAGAAAAAAAAACAAAGGATGAGAATTGGCAAAAAAAGAAGGTCTCATTCATCTATTTTATCTATCTTCTCCTGGTTGTAGATTTTTCAGGATACTTGGAAGACTGTTTATGCTGTGGACTAGGACTTCTAGAGTCCTTCCAAGCTTTGCTTTGAAGTTTGTAGTCCTTGGTTTTAGTCCTAGGTCCATGATCCACCTAGATAGAGTTGGTTTTTGTGTATGGCGTGAGATGTGGATGTAATTAGTTTTTTTATTTTCTAGTTACTGGTACCGTGAGTGTTGATTGTACAGCCAAACAAGCTGAAGTTATTAACAGTTTCAATCTCTCTCTGTTTATCATGATGCTGGCAGTTGCCCCAGTGGTGAGAATCTTTGTTTTCTTGATGTTGAATATCAATCCATTTGTAAGGCTGCAGTCCTTTACCTTCTGCAGCAAATGCTTCAGGTCTTCTTCAGTTTCAGCAAGCAAGATTGTGTCATCTGCATAATGCAGGTTATTGATGAGTCTTCCTCCAATCCTGATGCCATATTCCTCCTCATAAAACCCAGCCTCCCAAATGATCTGTTCCACATATAGATTGAAAAGATATTAAGATAAGATACATCAGCGACATACACTTTTTGTGTTTTGAACCATGCTTTTTCCGTGCTTAGTTCTTTTTTCTCCACCTTTTATTTTT
>NW_006400055.1:466865-483179 GCF_000299155.1 Elephantulus edwardii
GGTCTTTTCTCTTCCCTCTAGATCCCAGTTGTTAAAAGAGGGAAAAATTTAAACAAATATATAGCAAATAATTTTGAACAATATAATCTTTTAAGTTAAAAACTAGAAATATTGACAATATGATAATTTCCAATCCAGAGATACATGTTCCCATGCATTTCCTATTTTCCGTAAATGGTTTTGGTAAGAAGAATATTGTAAATGTGGATACAGTTCCACTATTCCTCCTCTATGCCATGGTATTGTGTTATTAGCATGAGCAGTTATAAATCCATTGCCTTTCTCCCCTGACTTAAATTTTTTAAAATTTATTATTAATTTCATTAAAAGTTTACAGAGACTTTGGATTTCCATTCATTCATTGTTGCACATTTATTTCCTCCTAACCCTCCTCCCTAGAACACTATCCTCTTGGAAAAGTGAAAGAAAATTTCTTTCATGGTTTTACAAACCCTCCCCCAGGTCCACTCCACCATGTAGCTGTCGCTCTAGAGTCCTGTCATGGCAAAAATACCTAATCACATAACCCTTTTAAACAGTTTTCTTCCTCATCTCTTTCAGTGCAGTATACATTATTGAACCCATCTTTCTCAGTCTCTCCCCAACTCCAAGGTTAGTCCTGTTTTACAACAGTGGCACCATGCAATATTTGTCTTTTTGTGACTGGGATACTTCACTCAACATAGTGTTCTCCAGAGAATACCATTTTGAATAATACTGCATGAGTTCCTTGTTTTTCAATGCAGCATAGTATTCCATTGTGCAAATATACCACAGCTTCTCTATCCATTCATTTGTTGATGGGCACTTAGGTTGTTTGTAACTCCTTGCTATTCTGAACAAAGCTGCAATAAACATGGGTGTGTATGTGTCTGCCTGGATGTCAGTTATGGTCTCTTTGGGGTATATTCCCAGTAGTGCAACTGCTGGATCAAATTGTATCTCTATTTGCAACTTTTTGAGAAAGCGCCATACCGCCTTCCACAGTGGTTGCACCATTTTACACTCCCACCAACAGTGAATAAGGGTTCCAGTTTCTCCACAACCTCGCCAGCATTTCTTGCTTTCTGTTCTGTTAAATCTTGCTATTCTGACTGGTGTGAGGTGATATCTCATAGTTGTTTTAATTTGCATCTCTCTTAGAGCTAGGGATTTTGAACATTTCTTCATGTGCATGTTAGCCATCTGACTGTCATCTTCGGTGAAGTGCCTGTTCATATCCTGTGCCCATTTTTCTATTGGATTATTTACCTTTATCTTGTTGTGGTCCTTGCTTAGTTCTGAGGACTGCTTTCTGGTTGAAGTATAGGTTTCTAATTCAAGGTTAGCCACAATTTGTTGTGATCCACATAATCAAATGCCTTTGTGTAATCATTGAAGCACAGATAGCCATTCCTGTGGTACTCTCTGTTTGCAGCTAAGATCCATCTGACATTGGCTATAATGTCCCTTGTGCCACGGCCTCTCTAAACCCTGCTTGCACATCTTGCAATTCTTTGTCAATGTACTGTTCCAGTAATTTTTGGGTAATCGTCAGTAGAATCTTGCTTGCATATAATATTATTTATATTGTTCAATAATTTCTGCACTCTGTTGGATTACTTATTTTAGAAACCAAATCAATATAGATCTCATCTGGTTAATTGGCCTGTATAGTCGGCCACCGGATTTCTTGGCACAAACTTGGTGAGCATGTCCAGGGGATCATCTGTTTGTGAAAATATGCCAATTGGTATTTCATGAATTTCTGGGGCCTGGTTTTCTGCCACTTTCTTCAAAGCAGTTTGAACTTCCTCATCACCCTTGATCATGTCCTGTTCATTAAATTCTTCTGTGTCAGCTAATTCTTCTGGTACAGTGACTGTGTACTCTTTCTATCTTCCTTTGATATTTTCCCTATCATTCAGCATTCTCCCAACAGCATCTTTAAGTCTAGCAACTCAAGGCTTCAGTTTGTTTGTCAGTTCCTTCAGTCTAAGAAATGCTGAGCTAATTTATTCCTTTGGATTTTCTGATTCCAGTTCTTTGCACATTTCATTATAATACTTTGTTTTTATCTTTCTGAACTGCCGTTTGAAATCTTTTTATCTCCTTAATTTCCTCTCTTTGCTTTGGCTTTTCAGCACTCTAGTGCATATTCTATAGAGACATATTTCTTAAGACATAAGCAGAACACAGATCATTCTACACAACACACTTTGGCCTTCTGTAAGCCAGGTAATTGACTTTTAAATTCTAAAACAGGAAAAAAAAAATCCTTTGTTGTTGTTGTTGGCTGTTTTAGAGAAACCTTCAGTATGGGCCTGAAAATAGTCCTCTAACTCAAAACCATGACTTTAGATTTAGAGCAAAAAAAAAATTATCACCATATCTTAATTGGTGGCAATTTCAGTCCACCTCTGTTGCCATTGAGACTAGAGAAGTTGGGAAAAGATCTTGATTGGGATATGAATGTAATTGCATATTTAAAAGTTTGCAGGGGAAAAATTTGTTTTAGGATTGGCTCTGGTGTTCCTACTGTCAGGCCAGAGCCATTATTGACAGAAATCATTAAAGATTAGCTCAGGAAAGTTTCCTTGTTCTCCAATGCAAGTCCAGAGGCAAGTTTCCCCAGAAGTAGTGGTGGTAGTTGTTAGGCGCCATAGATTGTGCTCCAATTCACGCTGACTCTGTAACAATAGAAGGAAACACCGTCCAGTTTTATGCTTTCTGTATGACCTGCTATGCCTAGTAGTTGCAGCTACTTTGTCAGTCCATCTCTTTGAGATTTTTCTTTTCTTTCAGTGCTGCTCTCCTTTACCAAGTATGATGCCTTTCTCTAGGGACTAGCCTCTCCTAAGAATATATCCAAAGTACGTGCAACAAAGCTCACTGTTCTAATGTCTACGAAACATCCTGGTTGTGTTTCTAAGATAGATTTGTTTGTTCCTTTGGTAGTCTATGATATTTTAATTATTCTTTGTCAGCATCATATTTAAAGGGATAAATTCTTCTTTATTCATCCTTACTCATTTTTCAATTTTAACATGCAGTCCACTTTGAATTATACTCTTTCCCCCCCCGAAATAATTTTTTAATTGAAAAATGGGGCATTATAGCTTATGACTCAACACTTATCAGCATGCTGTCAGGAGAAGCCAGTCCTTGGAAAGAGACATCATGCTGGAAAAGATAGAGGGTATCAAAAGAGTCCTGAGGTAAAGCCTCCTGCTTAGTTACTGATCACAAAGAATTAAAATGGCTACTAAACCCTTATGAAGAATCAAAATGTAGTTGGGGCTCTGCTACAGATCTTAGCGAGGTGACTCAGATTTAAATTCTAGCACAGAAATAAGAAAAACTAAAACCTTTTTGTTGCTATTGACAGTTTTGTGATATATCCGATTTTAAGCATGCCATAAATTAATATGTTGGTGACTGGTATTAAAAATATCATGGGATAAAATTTATGAATGCATTGTACCTTTTCCATAGATTTATTAATTAAAATTACTACTATTTGTGATTGCTCTTTAAGATTGCTAGTCTTTGTATTATTTATAGGGAGCTCTGGTAGTACAGTGATTAGAGCACTCAGCTGCCAACTAAAAGGCCAGCAGTTCAGAGTCACCAGCCATTCTGGGAAAAAGCTGTGGAGTCTGTTTCCATTAAGATTTACAGCCTTGGAAATTCTATAGTGGAACAGTTCAGTTCTGTCCTATAGGGTTCTTTTCTCTTCCTGTAGGAACAGCTGTTCTGTTCTGTTCCAAGTTAGAATGGACTCAGTGACAGTGGGCTTGGGTTTATACCAGTTATTTAGATTATTTTTTTTCCTCTACATCTTTTTATGTAGAGTTATTCTTAACTACTTTTTCTGATTTAACACAGCTGATTCACCGATGGAATTTGATTTGCTACCTTATGTAAAAAGATAAAAGATTCTTTATTCTAAAAAAAAATTCAGATAATTTATTGATATGATAATGTTTTATATTTTATAAAATATATTTGTTTTTATAGAATAAGTTGAATAATATATTATTTTAAAAATCTTGAAACAACTTTTTCTTCATGTTCCTCGTGGTGTGTTGTGTTTTTTTTTTTTTTTTTAAGTCAGGGGTGCTTACCTCCTCTTTCATCTTCACAGTTAGAGGAAAGTTACTCCTTTAACAGTGGCCTAATTTTAATTTTTTTTAAGAGTAAAGAATAACTTCATTTTCTCCTATAAATTAATGTTCCCTTCAGAAAAAGAGAATTTAATTTCTCTGCAATTTCTATTTTTATTGTAATTTTTTTTTAAGATATATTAATGAGAAATCACAAATCCACTATAGGACACTCAAAATGAAAGTTTCTTTGTCCCTTTTACAAAGACATTTTTGGGGCCAAAATGTTTCTCTAAAACTCTTAATATTATAAGCATCTGTAGTTAAAGGTATTTCTTGGGGAAAATAGACAGAACTCTAATGAAATAATTTCTTGAGATGACAAGAGAAATTTATAAAGAACTGAACTATATCTGAAGTCTCTTCTCTAGAACCTTTGTAGGTTATAAATCACAAGGATTACAATCAAGTTTAGTGTCTCTTTTAGCAAAGCACTTGTCTCATGGAGAATTCCATGTAGAAAGTTTGTACAGATACTTGAACAAAATTCATTTGTTCTGTTTTCTTGGACTAGAAACCAGTTCTGTAAAACCTCTTCTGCATAATGTCTACATTGTGATATTGTATAAGTTCCATTACTCCCACCATATCTCGAATGTCCTTTAGGCATCAGCTTGTTTCCCAGGAAGTTTTATAGCAATACAAAATCTGAAATTTCTCTGAATAGGAATTTTTGAGTGTTTTGTTGGAAGTTAGGAAGAACACTGGACTAGTAATTATTGTGGCTGAGTATTAATCTAGAATTACTTAATGTTCACTCACTGTGTTTTTAGAGTCATCTAATTTGGAGTACTGGTAGCATAATGCATAATGTGTGATACTGTTAACTGAAAGTTTAGCAGTTTAAATCCACCTGCTTGAAAAGAATGGACAGTCTACTTCCATAAACATTTACAGCTCAGGAAATCTAAATGGATGTTATCTTTGATTTGAAAGTGACTTAATAGTAGTGAGATTGAATCAACAGCAAGGCTTTGTGCTTGACTGTTAACTTCACCATTGGTTGTTTGAACCACCCAGCTGTGCAATGAAAGAAAAGTTCTGGCACTCTACCTTCAATATTATTACAACCAAAATCACCCTATGAAGTGGTTCTATTCTGTAACAAACATGAGTAGGAATTTGCTAACAACAGCAACAACTATTCTCAATAATTATGAACTACATAAAAGCCTGTTTTGGAGAGCCTATAGTAGCATGGTCAATTAGATAAACTGGGAAATGCATCTCTATCCTGGAAGAACACCATAAAACAAAGAAAAGGAATTCTGGAAAATGATCCTTGCACCTTGAAATTTAGGGGAGATAATTGAAAGCAAAATCACACACAGATTGAGGGATGAAACTGAGGGAAGGCGAAGAGACAAGCAAAGAGACAGGAGAAGCAGTACCATGTATCCAATTTGAGCACCTTTCTGGCCCCTGGGAAGCACTCAGGCTCCCAGTACTTAGCAGCAGTAACTTAGGAGCATCTGGTGTGCATCAAAGAGAAGAAAGGGATGTGTCCTCAACTTTCCCATATTCACTAATTATCAGCAGAAGTAATTGCCATCTGAACAAGGAGAGTTCTCTCAGACCTCTGACTTCAACCCACCTTTATGGTGAGTAGGTTAGTGTCATTTTGGGAAAACTCCAGTAGGCTTACAGTGTGTCAGATCTCTTAGAAAATACTGAATTTACTGTGAAAGATAGCATTTTCCAAGACCTTGAACAAATCATATTGTTATCTACCATGTATTATTCCAGCATAGTGGATTGACATCGCACCCACCTATCCATCATCCCATGGACATTGGAACTCTTGGCCCCCAGCCAACACTACTGAATGGCTTTGCTGGGAAAGACCTGTGCAACATACCCGAATCTGATTACTGAGCCCACACCCATTACTTGACATGTCACATAACATGGCTAGTAATAGCCTAGAATTCTTTGATGATGCCCTTTGAGATCCTGCAGCCACAGGGGCCCATGTAAAAGTTGGCCAAGCCCAACACCAGCTTAGCATTGTAGCACTGTGCTTACTTATGACCCCTTGGCTTAGTGTGATGCTAGTGTTGACTAACCACTTGTAGGCACAATGATTTAAAAAATCACTTATTTACAGAACAATCTTTGATGTAGAGAAATTCAATGAATGAGAAATTCAGTGACTTGTTTGACCTAGTATACCCAGGCATGGTGGTTCAAAGACTCTTCTAGTTGGCAATAAAGAAAGAAAACAGTTTTCCAGCTCCATCTGTGGACCTCTCCCCATGTCACACAGTTGCTGTTTGCTCCATGACCCACCAGATTAGAGTGAGTACACATTTAATCAGAGTAAAGACCAGTGCTTGCTCCACCTGAGTGACATTAGATGGCAACTATCACTGGTGTCCCAGTTATACCAAACCAATGCCAGTACACAAACAGTGAATGGATAGTTGCACAGACACCTCATATGCTATCACATGCCCACCAGAAGAATCAAGATCACCACAGTGTCCCAGAAGCAATGGACAACATAAACTTCAGAAAAACTAAAGATGTGACAGTAGAGGCTGCTGGAACTCCAAGAAATCATTCAGAAGAATGATGGTGAAGGGTTTTCACATGATGAAGATAAAGTAGGAAAAATTAAAGGAATCCATATATATAACTCACGATTGTAAAAAAAAAGATCAATGCAATACAAAATAGATAAAACCAATGGTGGATTGGTCAGAAGCCTTAGTAAAACAGGAAATTGAAATCAAGAGTAGTAAGATTAATATTTTAGAATCTATTAACATTCTAGAAGGACAAAAGAGAAGAATTGTAGAAATGGAACATTGAATCAATGAAACAAAAGACAAAGCCCTCAACATTCATCTGCCAGAAGAAAAAAAAAATCAGAATAAAGAAGGAAGGAAATGAAGAAAGCCTAAGGATTATATGGGATACTGTTAATACAGGTGATTAGAATTCTAGAACAGGAAGAGACCAAAAAAGGCACTGGGAAAGTTGTTGTTGATTTACTTGAAGAAAAGTTTCCAGATATCATGAAAAGTGAGAAAATATATATATATATATTCAGGAGGTTGAATGAACATAAACAGACCTCCCAAAACAAACAAACAAACAAACAAAAAACCCTCCAACATATTTTAATAAGTTTCTCCAAAGACAAAGAATACTTTGTCTTTGAATGTAGCTTGAGAAAAACAGTTACTTACAAAATAAAAACAGTAAGACTAAGCTCCAGTTTCTCAGTAGAATCCATGCAAGCATGGACACAGTGGATGGTTATACAAAACTCTGAAAGTAAAAACCTGCCAACAGAGAATCCTGTACCCGTCAAAATTCTCCATCAAATATGATGGCAAAATTGGGACATTCTCTTAAAAAAAACCCACAAAGGAAGAGAGTCCAGGAAAATAAAACTAGCCTTACAAGAAATGCTAAAGGGAGTTCTTTACATAGAGATAGCAAAGAAGAAAGTAGATGGAGGAAACTAACCAGTAACATCACAAAAAAGAATGCAGCAAAGTGTCAGCAATAAAACCATGCCTTTAGCTAATGCTAGGTGGATCTTGGCAGAAACCAGAGAATACCAGAGGAATGTCTTATCTGTGCTTCATTGACTATGCAAAGGCTTTTGACTTTGTGGATCACAACAAGCTATGGCTGACTCTGAGAAGAATGGGATCCCAGAGCATTTGATTGTGTTTATGTGAAACCTATACTTGGACCAAGAGGCAGTCGTTAGACCAGAACAAGGAGACACTACATGGTTCAAAATCAAGAAGGGGGTCCATCAGGGATATATTTTGTCTCCATACCTTTTCAATCTGTATACAGAACAGATCAACCAAGACTCTGGGCTGTGCGAGGAGGAATGTGGCATCAGGATTGGTGGAAGAATCATCAACAACCTACTTTATGCACATGACACAACCCTGCTTGCTGAAACTGAGGAGGACCTGAAGCGCTTACTGCAGAAGGTCAAGGACTGCAGCCTTCAATACAGATTGAAGGTCAACATCAAGAAAACAAAGATTCTCACCACTGGGCCAATTAACAGCATCAGTATGGAGGTTAAGAGATTGAGATAGTTAACAGTTTTAGTTTGCTTGACTCCACAGTCGACACTCTTGGTACCAGTGCCAGGAAATCAAGAGATGAATTGTATTGAGAAAGTCAGCTGTGAGGGACCTCTCAAGAATACTGAAGAGTATGATGTCAGGCTGGAGACTAAGGTATGCCTGATCTGGGCTATAGTCTTCATAATTACGTGTCATGCATTTGAGAGCTGGACAGTGACTAGGGATGATAGAAAAGAGAATTGATGTCTTTGAGCTGTGATGCTGGAGAAGAGTGTTGAATATACTGTGGACTGCTAGGAGAACAAACATATTTGTCCTGGAGAAGGTGAAGCTGGACTGTTCTTGGAGGCAAAAATTCTGAAGCTTCATCTGACATATTTTGGGCATGTTGCAAGGAGAGTCCTTGGAGAGTGACATCATGTTTGGGAGGCTGGAGGGACGGTGCAGAAGAGGAAGGCCCTCGATGAGATGGATCGATTCTGTGATTGGGGTAGTGGGAGTGAGTGTGTCAGAGATGGCAATGTTGGCACAGGATAGAGCCTGTTGTACATAGGGTCGCTATGAGTCCAAAGCGACTCAAGGGCATATAACAACAACATCAATAATGGCATTGAATGTGAATGAGTTAAAGGTACCAGTTAAGGGGTGGGGGCAAGGCAGCAGAATGTATAAGAAAACAAAGGTTGGCAATATAAGAGAGACACCTGAGACATGAGGATAAAAATCGGCTTAAAAAAAAATTTCAAAGGTGGGGGGAGATCAAACAAATGACATAAAATAATAAAAGGAATAAGAGTGCCAGTATTAATCTCTGATAAAATAGATTTCAAAGTAAAAAGCAGTGCAAGAGGCAAGTAAAGACATAGAATGATTAAAAGTTTAATAGAACAAGAAGACATTGCTGTAATCCATATCTAAGCACCAGACGACAGAGCTGCAAAGTACAGTAACCATACTTAACAGATTTGAAGAAAATTGATAATTCCACAATAAAAGTAGGAGACTTAAGTATACCACTCAGTGAAAGCCAAAACAATTAGAATGAAACTCAGCAAAGGTGCAGAAGAACTAAACACTACAATTAACCAGGTCAACATCATGTGTAGAATACTGCACTTAATAAGGGTCCCTTGCACATACTTCTCCAGTGCACATGGAACATTCTCCAAAAATAGAATATACCTTAGGTCATAAAGCAAGCCTGAATATATTAAAATAATGGAAATACTACAAAGAATTTTATTACTCGACAGTGTGCTGAAATTTGAAAGCAACAAGAAGCATATAAAGGGTGAAAAAACTGTGTACTTGGAAACTAACACCCTGTTTAATCACTGCTGAGTAATTGGAGACATTTGAAAAGAAATGAAAAGTTTCATGAAACAAGAATGAAAATATAACAAACCAAAAATCTTTGAACACTGAGCTCTTACGGTCTAGTGGTAAGAGGCTTCAATCCCAAAAGCGTGTGGTCTGAATCCTCCAGCCTTCTTGCAGACGACCAGGCATGCTCCTCCTTGCTATTCACTGGCTCTGAAAACATGATGGAGGTCCAGCTGTGTGTCAGGTGTGACTTAAGGGCACACAGCGACAACCCAAAGCTAGTTTAACCTGAACTAGTTTAACCTCGAGGCTTGTTGCGTCTATAATTATGTTTATGCGTTTTAAGAACAATAGTGTTTTTGCGCTATACCTTTGTTTAACCATTTTGTTGTTGTTGTTGTTATTGTGAATTTTAATTCTGAACCATGCTCCAATCACCATATACTTACAGGAACATTTTGTGCATTTGTTGGATTATGTGAGGGATAAAATTAGCAGAAAAAAAATTCTAGAAGGCTTTAAACTAAATTTTGGCATGCTAGCCTCCAGAATATTTTTTTAGAAATGTGTTCCTATCTACAGTAGTGGTTAAGTAAACATTGGTATAGTATTCTTTTTAATTATTAATATTTTCTGGACGGTAAGTGTTTTGTGAAATCCTTCTTAATTTTATCAGTGTTAAATAATCATCAAGATTGGGTATAAGTAAGAAGGAAAGATTGATACATGTGAATAACAATTATTCTAGTTATTCTTAGTTTTTAATGGCTCCTAAAAAGAATTCTATGGCTAGAAACCTGACACAGGAAAGAATTCTCCTGTAAAGATACAGATATTTCCTTTATAGGTGTTTTTCATGGACAAAATATCTTAGAATTGTAACCTTGTTATTTATATGTACTAAGGAAAAGATCTTATAATATTTGAGAACTTCTTCGCTTATTAGAAGAATATTCTTGTCCACAAGTGAACTGTAGCTCAAGCTCAATTCCTCAACTCAACTTTAATTTTGCTTGTTCCTGTTCTTTAGACATGAGAACAGTAGCCTTTAAAGCAAAACACTACTTTTCTGAAGAGAAATGGTAGCGAGAAAGGTTTCAGATAAAACCCATCAGGGGCTGTTTCTATCAGTTTGTGTAGTCCACTTCTGTTTTAAAGAAAGAACAAATTGAATCAGCCCAAAGGTGGTGGCAGTAGTGGTCGATAGTAGAGAATTTGTCACCAAAAAGAGATACAGAGTATATATATCATTAAAAGATTGATCTATTATTTTTGTGGCCCAGTTCTAGAGATAACAAAATATAACCACTTAAAGTAAATAGAAACAAATTTGGAGTGGTCTGTCACATTTTTAAAAATACACATATCATCAAGATAAATGGATTCAGTCTCGAGACTTGATGTGTTCCAATTGTTGATTTGGCTATATATTGTAGTTTTTATAAAATAAAAATCTGCAAGGAAGACTAACATGGAGTTGGCTTAAAATTAGTAAATTGAGGATATTTTAAAAATTATTTTTACAGCACAGATATTTGATCATATGGTATTGTTTCAAAATGAATTCATTTTTAAAAAAAATTTTACTGAGATTTTAATGAAAGTTTACTGAGACTTTGGATTTCAATTCATTCATTGTTGCACATTTTCCTCCCTACTCGCCCCCCCCACCCAGTTCACTTTTGTCTTTAAAAAAATTCTTTCACTGTTGCACAGTTTCCTCCATCACCTCTCCCCAGTCCATATTGCTGTGCACCTCATGTTCTGGACTGTTGCCATGCAAATAATACCTAATCATAGATTCCTTTTAAACATTTCTTTCCCTCATCTCTTTCAATGTATGTTATTTATCCCCTTTTCTTAGTTTCCACCCATCCTTCTCATCAGTCCTGTTTTAAAACAGAGGCATTGTGCAGTATTTGTCCTTTTGTGACTGACATATTTCACTCAACATTATGTCCTCCAGGGTCACCCATTTTGTATAATATTTTATGAGAAGTGATGATATATTCACACAGTGGAATACTATGTAGCACTGAAAAACAAGTAACTCAAAACTAATTTTTAAGTAAACCTTTTGAGTCTTGTTAGATGCTGTTGAATTGAATACTATTCAGAGCAAGCTTGTGAACCCTGTTCTATACCAGCCTCATAATTTCGGAGCCTAGGTTATAGTATTTTTTATTGCTTTTGCTCACAGGATATTCTGAATAATCTTGAATCATGTGACCTTGAAGATGATGACCTTATGCTTGATGTGGATCTACCCGAGGACACTCCTATTGAAAATGGTGAGTGAGTCTAACTTGACTACTTATTGTTCCTTGATGTTTTATCAATCTCAATGCATGAATCTTTTTCAGACTGAAAACTCAATTTATTTGAAGTAAAATTATTTTAAAATTCATTTGAAAAGTTATCTGGTTAAAATCTCATTTTGTAGATCTAGGTTTAATTTTATATGCTCTAATGACAGTACCATAAAAACAAGAGCCAGTGATAATGAAGGATGAAGTTCATGCTGCACTGAAGGCATTAGAATAAAATAAGGCTCCAGGCATTGATGGTATACCAATTGATATGTTTCAACTAACAGATACAGCCCTGGATGGGCTCACCAGTTTATACCAGGAAATCTGGAGGACAGCTTTATGAAAGGAGACCCATATTTGTCCTTATTCCTAATAGAAGTGATGCCACAGCATGTGGAAATTATTGCATAATAGCATTAATATATCATACAAGTAATGTATTGTTAAAGATCAAGAAAAAAATGGCTGGAAAAGTCATTGACAGGAAACTACCAGAAGTTTAAGCTGGCTTTATCAGGGATGTCATCGCTGATATCAGGTGGATCCTAGAGGAAAGCAGAAAATACCAGAAGAATGTCTATTTGTGTTTTATTGGCTATGCAAAGGCATTTGACTCTGTGGATCATAACAGATTATGGCTAACACAAGAATAGGAATCACAAAACACTTAATTTTGTTAATATAAAATCTAGAAGAAATCAAAACATTAAGGAGCTGAACAGGAGATTTCAAAAGACTGCACTACAAGACAAAGTAAATTGTTATAATGAAATGTGCAAAGAGCTGGAGTCAGAAAATCAAAGAGGCCAAACGCTCAGCATTTCTTAATCTCAAGGAACTGAAGAGGAAATTTAAGCAAAGAGTTGCAATATTTAAAGACGCTCTGGGCAGAATATTGAATGATCCTGCAGGTATTAAAAGAAGATGGAAACAGTATACAGAGTCATTATACCAAAAAGAATTGGGAGACACAACATATGATCAAGAGCCTATAGTGATGAAGGAAGTAAGTTCAGACTGCTTTGAAAGAATTGGCTAAGAATAAGGCCCCAGGAATTGATAGTATACCAACTGACATATTTCAGCTAATAGATGCTGCCCTAGATGTGCTTACCAAGTTGTGCCAAGAACTCTGGAGAACAGCCACATGGCCAACTGACTAGAAAAGATCTAAATTTGTTTCCATTCCAGAGGAAGGTGATCCCACAGAGTGTGGAAATTATTGAACAGTATCATTAATATCACATGCAAGCAAGATTTTGCTGAAGATTATCCAAAAACGACTGGAACAGCACATCAACAGAGAACCACCAGAAGTGCAGGCTGAATTTAGACGGGGTCGTGGTACTAGGGATATTGTAGTTAATGTTAGATGGATCTTGGCTAAAACCAAGAAGTACCAGAAAAATGTCTTATCTTTGTTTCATTGATTATGCAAAAGCATTTGACTGTGTGGATCATAACAAACTGGCTAACTTTGAGAAGAATGGGAATCCCAGAACACTTGATTGTGCTAATGGGAAACCTGTTCTTGGACCAGGGGGCAGTCGTCAGAACAGAGCAAGAAAACACTGCGTGGTTCAAAATTGGGAAGGGTGTACACCAGGGCTGTATCCTGTCTGCATACTTTTTCAATATTTATGCAGAACAGGTTATCCAGGAGGCTGGGTTCTATGAGGAGAAATGTGGCGTCAGCATTGGAGGAAGAATCATCAACAATCAGTGTTATGCAGATGACACAACCTTGCTTGCTGAAACTGAAGAGGACCTGAAGCACTTACTTTGGAAGGTCAGGGACAGCACTCTTCAGTATGGATTGTGACTCAATATCAAGAAAACAAAGATTCTCACCACTGGGCCGATTGGCAGCGTCATAATGGATGGTGAAGAAATTGATATTGTTCACAGTTTTGGTTTGCTTGGATCCACAGTCAACACTCTTTGCCCTGGCAGCCAGGAAATTAAAAGACATATTGTGATGGGAAAATCTGCAGTTAGAGACCTCTCTAAAGTGCTGAAGTGCAAGTCTGGAGACTAAGGTGTGCCTGATACATGCCATGGTATTTGCAATCACTTGCTATGCATCAGAGAGCTGGACAATGACTAGGGAGTATAGACGAAAAATTGATGTCTTTGAGCTGTTGTGTTGGAGAAGAGTATTGAATATACCATGGACTGCTAGGAAAACGAACAGGTTTGTCCTGGGGAGGGTGAAGCCGGGCTGCTCCTTGGAGGCGAGGATTCTGAAGCTTTCTCTGACATACTTTAGACATGTTGTAAGGAAGGACCAGTTCTTGGAGAGGGAAATCATTCTTGGGGGGGTGGAGGGACAGTGCAGGAGGGGAAAACCTTATATGAGGTGGATTGATTCCATGACTGGGGTAATCAGGGTGGTGTGTCAGAGACAGTGAGATTGGCACAGGACAGAGCAAGGTTTAGGCATTTTGTACATAGGGTCGCTGTGAGTCACAGGCGACTCGACGGCACATAACAAGTACAAGACAGCTTCTGTCTTCCTGGTTTGACCTTTTTACCACTATGGAGCTAGCCCCAGCCCACTGATAATAGAAAGAGAATTGAGACCTTTGAATTGTGATGCTGGAGAAGAGTGTTGAATATACCATGGACTGCCAGAAGAACAAACAGGTTCATCCTATAGAGGATGAAACCAGACTACTCCTTGGAGGCAAGGATTCTGAAGCTTAATCTGCTATGCTTTGGGCGTGTTGCAAGGAGGGACCAGTCCTTGGAGAGGGACATCAGGCTTGGAAGCGTGGAGGGACAGCACAAGACAGGAAGACCATCGATGAGATGAATTGATTCTGTGACTGGGGTAATGAGGGTAGGTGTGTCAGAGACAGTAAAGGTGGCACAGGATAGAGCAGGTTTCAGGGGTATTGTACATAGGGTTGCTATGAATTGCAAGCCACTCGATGGCACCTAATACCATCAACAACACAGCTTAGGCTGTGAGACTCACTCAGCCTGCCCCATATTTCTTTATATTAAGCCTTAGCCTGTTACTCTCATGACCAGTGGTGAAAATGCTGCAGAATGAGTGGAAATCTAAATATACTTTCTTTTAAAATCTTGGCCTGGAACTAGCGCATAATTACAGCTGTAACTATATTCAGTTGGCCAGTACTAGTCATGGTCAACTACTGGGACCACAAAGTATCCTCAGTTCTCTAATGAGAGCCTCTGTAGTCTCATGATGAAGAGCATTAAATTTCTTTCAAAGATAATGAAAAGCTAAGAAAACAAATCCAGTCTACCAAAATGATGAGTATGATTGCACCTTCTTCTCTTCATGTTCTGCCATTGTTTGAGATAATAGAAAAACCAGAGCTGAGCTACAGTGAACTGAGAAAGAAAAAAAGAACAGTTTGTCTTAGTTATCTCTAGCTGGCAAAATGCTACAAATAGATGGTTTTAACAAACAACATTTAATTTTTCACTGTTAAGAGAAGCTGGAAATCTGAATCAGGACCTAGCTCTAGGCAAAGATGCTTTCTCATTGTTAGCACTAGGGGAAGGTCCTTCTTGCCTTTCAGCATTTGTGGACGTAGCATACCTTCAGCCTGTCTGTGGTCTTTGACATCAATCTTCCCTGGGCCCAAAGCTTCTCAGCAGAACGACCTGTTAAGCCCCTGGCTCATCCTTTTTCTTAAGTCTTTCCATTTTGCTTTCTTTGCTCACCTTTTATCTCTTATGAAATAAAAGGTAACCCACTCTGGTAAGCTGGGCCCAGGCATTCTGATCATGCCGAATTAGCTTAAGGAAGTTAGGATTTGCAATGCAATACTTATCATAACATGCAGGATAGTATCAGGTGACAAATGGCAGAAAAAACATCCATTACTGGAAATCATGGCTAACTAATTGGCACACCATTTAGGGGGTAGGCACAGTTGAATCCATGACAGTTCAGTTGATGATATTTTGAGGGGAGGATGGTACATTTTAGAAGCAATAGTTAGTTTCTTGTTTTCACTCAGTATTATTTTAACCACAGATAAGGAGACTTTCCATTAATATAATTGAGTGCTGGTTTCCTGAAAATACTACCAGAAATAACAGGCTGACAATGCAAAACTGAGATTATTGTTTGTTATAGTGGTAAGAACAAAGGCAAGATATTTATGAGGTTTTGAGGTCTGAGTAAAACAGGTTATTTGATTTAGGGACTAAATTAGGATTGTATGACTTCAGGATATGAGAGTTTAGAAATTGTGGGCAATAATAGGTATTTCAGGATAGATCTTTTTGACGATTCCCTTCAATTTGTCATTTTTGGCATAGTCAATTATTTGATTGGTTCAAAATGGCCAGGTACTATTATGTCTCTGCTCACTAATGCTTAGAATGTCAATCTTTATGAGTTCCGTTTCAATTTTGAGAACTTTTCAGTTTTTGTGTATTTTTTTTACCAAATAAATTTGTTTTTATTTACTATTTTATTTCCATAAT
>NW_006400055.1:488069-504672 GCF_000299155.1 Elephantulus edwardii
TTGCTGCTTTCAGGATTCTCTCCTTATCCTTAGTTCTGGCAAATTTAACTGTGATATGCGTTGATGTTTTTCTTTTGGGGTCGAATCTATATGATGTTCGCTGAGCTTCCTGAATATATATTCTCTCATTCTTCATTATGTCTGGGAAATTTTCGTCTAGTAATTCTTCCACAACTTTTTCAGTGCCTTTACTTGCTTCTTCCTTTTCTGGGATTCCAATGATGCGCATGTTGTTTTTCTTGATGGTGTCCCACATTATTCTTAGTTTTTCTTCTTTTCCCTTCTTTTTTGAGTCTGCTTTTTGCTCTAGCAGATCAGTGGTGACAATTTTCTCTTCGATTTCACTGATTCTGTGTTCCATCTCATCACCTCTGCTCATATGTCCCTCCATCATGTTGACAGCCTCTGAAACACTGGAGGTTATATTTTGAATGGTGGATTCTTGTTTTTCCAGTGCCGCTAATGCCTTATTTGTTTTCTCTGAAATGTTTTGCATTGTTATTTTTAACTCCTCCTGGTCTTTGCTTGTAGCATCCTTTAATTCATCAAGTGTGTCTTTCATCCATTGGAAATATTCAGTCACTCCTCTTTTAAATTCTGTGTCAGGAAGTTCCATGAGCCTTTCTGATTTCAGGGTATTGGCTGCTCTTGTGTCATCCTTTGTGAGTGACATCTTGCTTTGCTTTTGAATATTGTGTGAGATAGTTTGCTTTCTTCGAGACATTGGTATGTGTTCTTGGTCTGAAGACAATGCTCTTGAGATCAGATGGGCTGTTGCCAAACTTGTGTGTTTCTCTGACTTTACGACTTCAGAAAAATGTCAGTTCAGCGCCTGCTTGGGCAATCTCTTGTTGCTAAAAGAGGACAAGGTACTCCTGTTTAAAGGCAAGTTGATTGCCCAGACGTGTAGGCACTGGTGTGGAGCCAAATGGGGTGAGGCAGGGAAAGTTTTGGGTGATCGCAAGGGCAGGTCAATCACTTGGAGGACCTTGCTCAAACCTCTGCTGTCTCAGTGTGCTGACGACAGAGGTCCTAACTCAAATTCCTGCTGTCTTTTTCCTACCCAATGGTTTTCTCAGTCTTCCCTGCCTGGTGGCACTTATGCAGGTGCCCTCACACTATAGCCCCTGCTCCAGCAGGGTCCTGTATCCAACGGGATCCGAAAAGTCAAGGTCAAATTCCCACCCACCCACTAGCCTCTAGCTGGTCTGTAGAGTTCACAGAAGCCAGTTGGCTGGCTCGTTTTGGGCAATTGGTGTAGCCCAAGAGAGCTCAGCATAATTCCCCACCTGTGGGCGCGCCCTTAGGTGCTCTCCGGGGTAATCATCAATGCCCTAGTATACACAGATAAGATCCTGCCGGCCTTTCTCCTGCCAGGTTAGTTCCTCAACAGCTCCCCTGATAGCGCAGGGTGATGGCTGGATCCAAGGTGGTGCCCTGAGGTCACAGGGCTTTGGTGGGGGTTGTGGAGCTGCAAGGTGGGTGGGGGAAGGGGAGGAAAGCATGGGACTAGGTGGTAATGAGCGCAGGGCTTGGATACTGTCACCAAGAGGTGGGGGCGGGGCTTGGGTGCTGCTGGGGGTTTATGCAGCAACACCCTGTGTGTTAAGGGTCACACAGGTGTAGGTTGCAGGGGGGTCACACAGTGTCGGGTAGTCTTCGTTCCTCTGGGGTCTCACAGTCTTCGCTCCTCTGGAGTTCCGTGGTAGGTGGCTGGCTGTTGTTCTTCCCGGGTCTCTTCCAGGCCCCTCTCGTGGTGGAACCCCGTCTGGCGGCGGCATTCTCCCGTCTGGCTTTTTTTTTTAATTTAATTTATTTTGCTTTTTCTAGGTGCCCTTTGAAATCTTCTCTTTATGTCTTTCAGCATTTCTTTGTTTTGGCCTCTCTACATTCTCGTGTGATTTTCAAAATCTCCTTTGACATCTATTTTACTCTGACTCATGGTAATAATTTTACAACAGAACAATATTTAGACCTGTGCTATTCTCACAACTGGTGTTCTTTTTGAAGCTGTTACTACAACCCTATGTAAAATACCTCATTTGACACAGAAATCTGCCACTCTTACTGATGGTCTGTTTTTTTCCAGCATGATATTCTTCTGCAGAGTCTGCTTCCTCCTGCTTATATGACCAAAATAATAAAAAGAAAGTCTTGCCCATTTGTTTTAATGAACATTCTTTTCTCAGATGTACAAATTTGTCTTATACATTTTCTAAGACAGATTTGGGACTAATATACATAGTATATTCTATATATTTAGCAACACCATAATTCTAAAGAAAATTCTTCTTTCAGCAACTCAACTTATTTTCGTTAAGTTGGAATCAACTTGTAGCTGACCCCCTTTGACTTTGATTCATTGCTGAGGATACACTTAAAGTCAAGAAAATTGTGTATCAAGGTTGTATCCTTTCTCAATACCTATTCAGTCTGTATGCTAAGCACATAATCAGAAAAGATGAATTGTATAAGAACAATTTGGAATAAGGATTGGAGAAAGACTCATCAGCAACCTACATTATGTACATGGCACAACCTTGCTTTTAGAAAGTGAAGAAAACTTGAAGCTGTTATTGTTGTAGATCAAAGAGTACAGCCTTTGATATAGAATTCATCTCAACATTAAGAAAACAAATCCTCACTACTGAATTAAGGAGCAACATCATGTTAGAGAAAAGATTAAAGCTACCCATGATTTCATCTTACTTGGATCCATGATCAAAACCAATACTAGCAGCAGTCAAGAAATCAAAAGGCAATTTGCAGTGTTTTCTGGATGGAAACAAGACATTTCTGTTCTAACATTAAAACATTGAACATTCTGTTCTAACATTAAAACATTGAACACTGCTATCTAGCTAACTACATCATGTGGAAATATAGGACTTCTTAAGCACAAGCTGAAGAAGTAGCAGTCGAGCCACTGTTTCTGGACTGAAACAGTCATCTCACTGCTGGCCTTGCACTAAGAATGGAACATCAATATATAGGTCCTTCACAAACATCATACCCCGGGACATCATATAGTTAATGCAACTTAACATCTACCAACAAAAGTGTCACATAATGTCAAGAAAGCAGCAGTCTGCCTCAGTCAAAAACAAATAAATCCTTCTAAAAAGGCAGACCTACTGAATATCCCAGATAGAGCAAACCAGCAGAAATATGTTAATGTGGAATTATATGAACAGCTACAGAAGAAAATGCAAATGATGAAAGAAACATGGAAGCCATTAAGGGAGCAAATACCCCAGAGAATGGATTCCAGAAACAAAATCATTCATGAGGAGAAACATGAACAGCTATGGATGAAAATGCGAAAGATGGAAGAAAAACTGATAGTATAAATAAAGAGGTACAAAAACTTAAAAAAATCCTCACAAGGTAGAGAGTGTACAGGCAACACAGTACTTAAAATAACAGAAAAGCAGGAAACTGCAATCCAGAATATTAAGACCAAAATGGCAGAAATGTTCAAGTTCTGGTGGGACAAAAAAGTAGAATTGAAGAGGTGGGACAGAGTAAGCTGGAAGAAAAGAACCTCATTGGAAATATACTACAAGAAAAATCAGAGATGAGATGTAAAGAAAATGTTAGAATCATGTGGGTTGACATCAAGCGGAACAACATACATGTGACTGGAATTCCAGAACATGAGAGGAACAGGGATGTCACTGAGAAAATTGTGGAAGAAGTCCTAGAAGAAAACTTTCTTGGAATCATGGAGAATAATGAGGCTATATTCAAGAAGCACAGTGAAAACTAAATAGACTAGGTGGGAGGGCAAGGCGGAGAGAGAAGTGCAGCAGTGAATGAATGGAAATCCAAAATCTCTGTAAATGTTCATTAAAATATTAAAAAACTATTAAAATAAAATTTAAAAATGACAACAAAAACTAAATAGACTAGACCCCAAAAGAAAAACATCAAGACACAAAGTGAGATTCTCCAAATTTAAAGATAAGTATGGAATACTAAAAGTAGTGTGAGAAAAAGAGAGAGTTTACTTACAAAGGGGAAACCAAAAAAATTTCGATTTCTCAGTGGAAACTATGAGAGCTAGAAGACAATGGGATTGTCTAGAGAGAAAGTTGAAAGAAAACAACTGCCAGCCAAGTATACCCAGGAAAGTCCTCCAAGTATACCCAGGAAAGTCCTCCATCAAATAAGATGGAGAAATTAGATCTTTTGCAGAAAAGAAGGAACTTAAGGAATTTGTGAAAACTACAAGAAATTTTAAGTGAAGTCCTTCACATGGAGATGCCAAAGGAAAATAGAGGGGTTATAGTAACCAGGAAAAAAAAAAGGAAAAGAAACAGTAAAATGGCAGTGATAAAATTTGGCCTGACAGTAATCACACTTAATATGAATGGATTAATTCAAGAGAATAAAAGAGTAGCAGAAAAACTAAAAATAACTCCAAAGCCTATATCAGTATAAAAAATGGAGAGAAAGACAGACTCAAAGGCTGTAAAAAAACCAAAACCCAGAAAGCAAACGGCAACCACAGAAAAGCAGCAGCTCACTTTTCCAGTGCAATCCATCTTTTTATTTCCTGGCTGCTGGTACCAAGAATATTGATTATGGAGCCAAGCAAACTGAAGTTGTTAACAATCTCAGTCTCTTCACCATTTATCATGATACTGTCAGTCTGCCCAGTGGTGAGAATCTTTGTTTTCTTGATGCTGACCTTCAATCCAAATTGAAGGCTGCAGTCAGTGACTTTCTGCAGCAAGTGCTTCAGGTCCTCCTCCCCCAATGCCCCCAGAGAAAAGTTTACAAAACCAGCAAGTGGAAACTAAGTAACTTTCTGCTAGAACATGATTGGGTAATAAAATAAATAAGGAGTGATATAAAAAAGTTCCTTGAAACAAATGAAAAGACAACATACTAAAACCTCTGGAATGCAGGTAAGGCAGTCAGTCCTTGGATAGTTGATAACAATAGACACACACATTAAAAAGGAAGAAGAAAAAACAATGATCTAACTCAACACCTTCATCAGATAGAAAAGGAACAATAATCTAATCCTACAACTTCTGGAAGAAAAGCAATACAAAGACAAGAGCTGAAATCAGTGAGCTAGAAAATAGAAAAACGATTGCAATCGTCATGAAGACCAAGAGCTAGTTTTTTTAAGGGATCTATAAAATTGACAAATCACTGGCAAACTTAACAAAAGGGAAAAAAAAAGGAATACAGATAATTCTATTAAGACATGAAAGAGGTAAAACAGAACAAGATGATAAATTGATAATACTGAAATACTATCTCCACAGAGCAGCTGGTGGTTTGCACTTCAGTTTCTTGCCATTAGGCCACCAGAGCTCCCTCAACATTAAAAGCTATACTCTGATAAACTAAAGAACATAGAGGAAATGGACAGATTCCTTCAAACTCATGCTATACCCAAATTGACAAGAACAAATGTAAAACTTTAATATACCCATCACAAAAGAAAATTATAGGTCATAAAAAAACTTCTGCATACGAAAAGTCCTGGATCAGATGGCTTCAAAGCTTAATTTTACTGAACTTTCAGAGAAGATCTATCACCATTTCTACTTAAAATATTTTTTTAAAAAATTTAAAAAGAAGGAACACTCCCAGAGTTGTTCTATGAAGCAAGCATAATCCTAATACCAAAATTAGGGGAAGATATAACCAAGAAAGAAAACTCCAGACTAATGTCTCTCATGAGTATAGATGCAAAAATCCTAGCCAATAGGATCCAAAAGCATATTAAAACAATAATTCATCATGACCAAGTGGGATTCATGGCAGATATGCAAGAATGGGTCAGCATAATAAAAACAAAAGTCATTCACCACTTTAATAGCAAATAACAAGGACCATATTATTTTAGCAATTGATGCAGAAAAGACATTGGACAAAATTCAGCACCTCTTCCTGATAAAGATGCTCGACAAAATAGGAATAGGAGAGAATTTCCTCAACATTGTGAAAAGTATGTATGCAAAACCAAAAGCCAATATCAGTCTCAATGGAGAATGACTAAAAGCATTTTCCTTGTGTACAAGGACCAGACAAAGATGCCCAGTGTCACCCCTTCTATTCAATATTGTATTGGAAGTGCTTGCTAGAACAGTAGGTAAGAGAAGGAAATAAAAGGCATTCAGATAGGAAAAGAGATGATGAAGCTGTTGCTATATCAGATGATATGATAGTATACACAGAAAACCACAAGAACTCAACAAAAAAAAAACTGATAGAGATAGTAGACCAAGTTAGTATAGTGGCAGGATATAATAAGGTCAATATCCAAAAAAATCAGAATGATAACTATCCTGTAAAAAAGAGATATCAGAGAAGGAAATCAAGAAAGCAATATCATTTACAATAGCCAACCACAATTGATATACTTGGGAATAAACCTAACTTAGAGATACAAAAGACCTGTACAAAGAAAAATAGAAAACATTTCTGCAAGACAGAATAAAAGACCTATATAAATCGCAAAATGTTCCTTTTCATTGATAGGTATACTCAGTATTGTGAAATCCTACCAGAAACCCTGTACATGTTCAGTGCAATCCCAATACAAATACTAAATTCATTTTCCAAGGAGATCTAAAGGGAACGTGTCAAATTTATTTGGAGAGGAAAGAGACCCTTAATAAGCAAAGCACTTCTAAAAAGCAAAAATGAAATGGGAGGCCTAGCACTCTCAGACATCAAAACCTACTATATAACAATAGTAACCAAAACAACATGGTATTGGTTCAAAGACAGACACATAGACCATTGGAATATAATAAAAAAACCCAGAAATGGGTCTTTCTATCTATGGTCAACTATATATTTGGGGAATAAAACCTATTAAATGGGGAAATGACAATCTCTTTAACAAAGGGTGCTGGCAAAACTGGACTGCTACCTTCAGAAAGCAAACAGAATCCACATTTCACACTGTACACAAAAGTCAACTCAAGGTGGATCAGAGACCTGGGAATAAAGTCCCAAACCATAAAGTTAATCACAGTCAAAATGGCATCAAGCCTAGGTGGCCTAGTCTATGGTATAAAGAGACTGTCAAATACAGTTGAGGAACGGTACTAAAGATTAAATCCCTGTATGCATAATATATAGTTTCCAAGAGTGGGAAAAAACAAACAAACAAACCCTACTGACTGGGAAATAACATTTGACAATACTATTTTTCATTGGATGGTCTCCTATCAAAAATTTACAGAATCCTACAGGGCCTCCACAAGGAAAGGACAGAAAACACAATTACAAAATGGGAAAAGGAATAAAAAGACTTTTTTTTTTCCATCATTTTTTTTATGTTGTTTTGGTTTTTTAAAAATTTTTATTATAATTAATTTCAATGAAAATTTAGAGACTTTGGATTTTCATTCATGCCTTGTTGCACTTTTCTCCCTGCCCACCCCTCCGCCCAAGTACACTCTTCTCTTTGAAAAGTAAAAGAAAAGTTGCCCCATTGTTTTGCAGTCCCTCCCCCAGGCCACTCCATTATGAAGCCTTCATTCTAGACTCCTGTCATGACAATAATACCTAATCATATATCCCTTTTTAAGCAGTTTTCTCCCTCATCCATTTCAAGGCAGAATACATTATTTATCCCATCCTTCTGAGTCTCCCTCCAACCCTGATGTCAGTCCTGTTTTATAACAGTGGCACTATGCAGTATTTATCCTTTTATGACCTAGATATTTCACTCAGCATAATGTCCTCCAAGTTCACCCATTTTTAATAATATTGCATGAGTTCCTTGTTTTTCAATGCAGAGTAGTATTCCATTGTGTGACTATACCACAACTTCTCTATCCGTTCATTTGTTGATAGGCACTTAGGTTGTTTCCATCTCCTTGTGATTGTAGACAAAGCCGAGATAAACATGGGTGTGCATATATCTGCTTTGGGGTATATTCCGAGTAACGGAATTGTTGGGTCAAATGCTGTCTCTGTTTGCAACTTTTTGAGGAAGCGCCACACCACCTTTCACAGTGGTTGCACCATTTTACACTTCTACCAACAGTGAATAAAGGTTCCAGTTTCTCCACAACCTCGCCAGCATTTGTTGCTTGCTGTTCTGTTAAATTTTGCTATTCTTACTGGGGTGAGGTGATATGTCATAGTTGTTTTGATTTGCATCTCTCTTCATGTGCTTGTTGGTCATCTGAATGTCTTCTTTGGTGAATTGTCTGTTCATATCCTATGCCCATTTTTCAATTGAATTGTTTATCTCTATCTTGTTGTGGTGCTCAATTATTTTATAAATTCTAGAGATAAGTCCCTTACCAAATTTTGTAATTTGGTAATTACCAAATACTTTTTCCAAGTCCATGGTTTCCCTTTTCACCCTGTTGGAGAAGGTTTTGGATGTGCATAGGGATTTGATTCTTACAAGATCCCGTTCATCTATTTTATCTTCTGGTTGTAGATTTTTCAAGACACTTGCAAGACTGTTTTTGCTGTGGATTAGGACTTACAGAGTTCTTCCAAGATTTTCTTGAATGAAGTTTATAGTCCTTGGTTTTAGTCTTAGGTCCATGATCAACCTTGAATTGGTTTTTGTATATGGAGTCAGGTGTGGATCTTTCTTGAGTCTTTTGAAGATATTTTTCCAGTTTTGCCAACACCATTTGTTAAAAAGGCTGTCATTTCCCCACTTAACTGATTTCATCTCCTTGTCAAAAATCAGTTGACCATAGATAGATGGGCTGATTTCTGGGTCCTCAATTCTATTCCATTGATCTATGTGTCTGTCATTGTTCCAGTACCATGCTATCTTAACCACTGTGGCAATGTAGTAGGATTTGAAATCAGGAGTGTTCCTTGCTCTGTTCTGACGACTGCCTCTTGGTCCAAATATAGGTTCCGTTAGCATGATCAAGCGTTCTGGGATTCCCATTCTTCTCAGAGTCAGCCACAGTTTGTTATGATCCACACAGTCAAACGCCTTTGCCTAATCAATGAAATACAGATAGACATTCTTCTGGTATTCCCTGCTTTCTGCTAAGATCCATCTAACATCAGTTATAATATCCCTAGTTACATGACCCCTTCTAAACCCAGCCTGTACTTCTGGCAGTTCTCTGCTGATGTGCTGTTCCAGTCATTTTTGGATAAACTTCTTGCTTGCATGTGAAATCAAGGGTATTGTACTATATAGTTTTCACACTCTGTTGGGTCACCCTTCTTTGCAATGGGAACAAATATAGATCTCTTCCAGTCAGTTAGCCAAGTAGTTGTCCAGATTTTTTGGCACAACTTGATGAGCACATCCAGGGCAACATCTGTTATCTGAAATACGTCAATTGGTATACCATCTGTTCCTGGGGCCTTATTTTTTGTTATTTCCTTCAAAGCAGCTTGAACTTCTTCCTTCATCACCGTAGGCTCTTGTTCGTATGTTATTTCATTACAGTTGGAGATCAAGTGAAAATGCCATCAAAATGCATTGATAATAATGGGTGACTGGAATGCAAAAGTTGGGAACAAAGAAGAAGAATCAGTAGTTGGTAAACATGGACTTGGTGACAGAAATCAAGCTGGAGATAGAATGATTTTTGCATGACCAATAACTTGTTTATTGCAAATACATTTTATAAGAAACATAAACGCAGGTTATATACATGGATTTCACCTGTTGTTATGTGTAGGAATCAGATCGATTACATCTGCAGAAAGAACTGTTGGAGAAGCTCAATATCAGCTGTGAAAACTAGGCCAGGAACTGATTGTGGAACAGACCACCAACTACTCATATGGAAGTTCAAGCTGAAGTTGAGGAAAATTAAACCGAATCCACAGGAACCAAAATATGACTTTGAGTTCATCCCACCTGAATTTCAGAATTATCTCAGGAACAGGTTTGAGGCCTTGAACACTAATGAATTGTGGGAGGATGTCAAATGTATCATCCAGGAAGAGTGCAAACGGTCATTACAAAGACAGAAGTGATAAAAAGACCAAAATAGATGTCAGAAGAAACTCTGAAGATTGCACTGGAGCACAGAGAAGTCAAAGCAGAAGGAAGGATTCAAGATACTAAGGAGCTTAATAGAAGATTCCAGAAGGCAGCATGGGATGACTAAGCAAAATATTACAATGAAATGTGCAAGGAACTGGAGTTGGAAAATCAAAAGGGCCGAACTCGTCCAGCATTTCTTAAGCTCAAGGAACTGAAGGACAAATTCAAACCCCGAGTTGCTATAATCAAGGATGCCTTAGGCAGAATATTAAATGATCCAGGAAGTATTAAAAGAAGATGGAAAGAATATACTGAGTCATTGTATCAAAAGGAATTGGCAGGCACAGAAGAATTTAATCAAATAACATATGAGTAAGAGCCTGTGGTGATGAAGGAAGTAATCATAGGGTCACACAATTTGATGGGTAAAGGGAGGGGTGAGTAAAGGAAATGGGAAAGATCCAGTGTTAAAAACTGTATATGAACTTTTTAAGTAACCTAGTATAAAAAAAATATTTACAAAATACAAGTCAAAAGATGTATTGGGGGAATCTGCTGTCCAAGACCATTCTGAAGTGGTAAAGACCAGTGATTAAGATTAAAGACTCATGTGTGCCTAGTGCAAGCCATGATACTGTCACTTACTTCCTGTGCATCTGAAAGTTGTTCAGTGCATAACAATGATAGAGGAATAATTGATGTTTTTAGCTGTGGTATTGGAGAAGAGTACTGAAAATAGCCCATGAGTGCCACAAGAACAATCAAACCACTCTTCAAGGAAGTGCAACCACAGTGCTCCGTAGAGTCAGTTTTGCCATGTTTTAGAAACATTTCCATGAGGAACCAGCCCTTTGAGAAAGACATCATCCTGGAAAAAGTAAATGATCACAAAAAGAGAGGAAGACCTTCAGTGAGATAGATTGATACAGTGACTACCACAGTGGGCTTGAGCATGGCAGAGATTGTAAGGATGATGCAAGATGCAGTTGGATACAGATTTGTTGTCCTTAAGGTCACCATGAATCTTAGTCAACTAGAGGACACCTAATAACACCACCTCATGTATTTCTTCTGCCTTGGTCAAGAATCTTTTATTGAAACAATTTTAAAATTGGAATTTCTTATTTCTAAAAATTTTTTTAAAGTTTTTTTTAAGTGCAAAAATTTTCAAATCTTAAGGGTTTATTATTTCAGTTGATCCTTCATAAATATTTTATCTTACAACATTAATTATAATAGAGTTAATATAATTTATTAATTACAATGTACAATATCTGTTTCTCCCTTTATTGTATCTTGCCTTTCCTTTCATTCAATGTACCTATTAAATTTTACTTTCTCTCTTCCCTTTCCCACCTCTGGTAACCATCTTAGAGTGATCCTATCTTTGTGTAGACCTTTCATTATCTTTCTATAATAGTAACCTTATACCAAAATAGTCCTTTTGCAACTGATTTAATGTGTCTGACCATAATCTTCTCCAGATTTATTGATGTTTGCAGTGTTTCCCAGTGTTGTACAGTGCTTTTCAAGTTAACCTATCATTATCCATGATTGTGAATGTTCACTCCGTGAATGTATTGCAGTTTCTTAGTTGGTTTTTCATTGATGGAGTTTTGGATTGTTTCCAGCAAGATTTACTTTGGTAAATCTTGCAGTAAGAAACATGGATGTGCATATCTGTTTGTGTCAAAACCTGTATTTCCCTAGAATTTATACCTGGTAATTTGGTGGACCAAATGGTATATCTATTCTTAAATTTTTTAAGGAATCGCTGAACTACTTTCCGTAGTGGTTGCACCATTTTACATTCCTACAAGCAGTGTATGAAAGTTCCACTTTCTTTATACCTTCATCTCAGACCCTTAAGTCTTTTTGCTGTGTTTCCTTTCCATTATTCTAAGATTGCTGTTAGATGAACAGACAGGTATGCTGCTTATATCTTTTGCTCAGGAACCTTCATTTGGTACTCACCGTCTTACTCATTAACACCAGGCATTTCTCTCATGAACATAGATGCAAAAATCCTGAATAAAATACTGGCTAATAGAATCCAATGATACATCAAAGAAATAATTCACAATGAGCAAGTGGGGTTTATAACAGGTATGCAAGGATGGTTTAACATAAAGAAAACAATTAATGTAATTCATCACATTAACAAAGCAAAGAACAAGGACCACATGATCCTATCAATCGATGCAGAAAAGGCCTTTGACAAAATCCAGCACCCTTTCCTGATTCAAACACTCAACAAAATAGTGTTAGAGGGGAATTTCTTCAACATAGTAAAAAGTATTTATGCAAACCTGAGAGCCAATATTATTCTCAATGGAGAGAGGTTTAAGGCAGTCCCTTTAAGAACAGGAACTAGGCAATGATGCCCACTATCACCTCTCTTATTCAGTATTGTATTAGAAGTCTTAACAATAGCAATAAGACAAGAGAAGGAAAGAAAAGGTATCCAGATTGGCAAAGAGGAGGTAAAATTATCTCTCTATGCAGATGATGTGTATACTTAGAAAACCCTAAAGACTCAGCAAGAAAACTACTGGACACAGTGGGCCAGTTCGGCAAAGTAGCAGGACACAAGATCAACATAAAAAAAATCAGTTGGATTTCTCTACAGTGACAAAGAGAATACAGAGCTGGAGCTAAGAAAACCAATACCATTTACAATAGCTAATCACAAGATTAAATACTTGGCAGTAAATCTAAGGAGAAGCACAAAGGATCTATTCAAAGAAAATTACAAAACATTACTACAAGAAACAAAAAGAGATCTGGAGAAGTGGAAGAATATCCCTTGCTCGTGGATAGGAAGACTGAATATCGTGAAAATGGCAATATTACTAAAGGCAATTTACACATTTAGTGCAATCCCAATACAAATACCAATCCCATTCTTCAAGGAAATGGAAAAGGAAATCTCCAGTTTCATTTGGAATGGAAAGAAGCCCCGAATAAGCCAAGTACTCCTTAAAAATAGAAGAAAGGTAGGAGGTATCTCATTCCCTGATTTCAAATCCTACTACACTGCCATGGTGGTTAAGACAGCATGGTACTGGTACAATGAGAGACTCATAGGTCAATGGAATAGAATTGAGAACCTGGAGATCAGCCCTTCTATCTGTGGTCAACTCATTTTTTTACAAGGAGATTAAATCAGTTAAGTGGGGAAATGACAGTCTTTTTAACAAATGGTGCTGGCAAAATTGGAAAACTATCTGCAGAAGAATTAAACAAGATCCACACCTCACTCCATATACAAAAACCAACTCAAGGTGGATCATGACCTAAGACTAAAACCAAGGACTATAACTTCATTAAAGAAAAGCTTGGAAGAATGCTAGAAGTCCTAATCCACAACATAAAACAGTTTTTTAAGTATCCTGAAAAACCTACAACCAGGAGAAGATAAAATAGAAACCTGCACAGTACCTAATGTCATTTTGTTATTGCGAGGAAACAACAAGAGCCCAGAACATCTGTTATTTAAAATAGGTTTATGGAGACACTTAGTAATGCAGTAGTGCCAATGGTGTTTGCATGTTATTTCCAAATAGTAAATAAGCAAGAAGTACTTTTAGTCTTTGGGGGCATATTGTACATGGCAGACACACTGTTGACATCTGCCAGGTTCATATGTAACCACCGAAATCTTTCAAAACAAAATTGTTCCAAAGCAACGGATATTTAAACGCAGAATGTCACTTCGGAATGAAATGTTCCTTTCTGTAAAAAAAAAAATTAAAAAAAAATTGACGAGTGGCACCTTCTGAGAATCAAATCCCTATGCAAATCCAAAACTTCTCCAACAGGGTAAAAAGGAAAGCCAGAGACTGGGAAAAAGTATTTGGTAATGACATGTCAGTTAAGGGACTTATATCTAGAATTTATGAAATACTTGAGCAACACAACAAGATAAAGGTAAGTAATCCAATTTAAAAATGGGCATGGTATATGAACAGACAATTCACCAAAGAAGACATTCAGATGACCAACGAGCACATGAAGAAATGTTCAAAATGCCTAGCTCTAACCCCAGTCAGAGTAGCAAAATTTAACAGAACAGCAAGCAACAAATGCTGGCGAGTTTGTAGAGAAACTGAAACTGTTATTCACTGTTGGTGGAAATGTAAAATGGTGCAAGCATGGTGGAAGGTGGTGTGGCGCTTTCTCAAAAAGTTGCAAATAGAAATACCATTTGACCCAGCAATTCCACTACTGGAAATATACCCCAAAGAGACCCTAACTGCCACCCAAGCAGATATATGCACACCCATGTTTATCCTGGCTTTGTCCGCAATAGCAAAGAGTTGGAAACAATGTAAGTGCCCATCAACAAATGAATGGATAGAGAAGTTGTGGTATAGTCACACAATGGAATACTACTCTGCATTGAAAAACAAGGAACTCATGTAATATTATTAAAAATGGGTGACCTTGGAGGACATTATGCTGAGTGAAATATCATGGTCACAAAAGGAGAAATACTGCATGGTGCCACTGTTGTAAAACAAGACTGACATTGGGGTTGGGGGGGAGACTGCTGCATTGAATAAGATGGAGAAAAACTGTTTAAAAGGGATATGTGATTAGGTATTTTTGTCATGATGGGAGTCCAGAAGGAAGGCTGCATAATGGATAGGACCTGGTGGGAGGCGTTGTAAAACAATGAAAGAATTTTACTTTTCCAAGAGGGGAGTGTACTTGGAGGAGGGGGTTGGGAGGGGAGAAAAATGCAACAATGAATGAATGGATGGGGAAAATTTGCACATTGAGAAAAAAAAAACCCAAACCACCTGGCATTTGACAGTTTCCTTAATCTCCACAGTGTATTTATTCTTTATTTACTGTTACCCCACCATATATTCTCTTTTAATTTTGTATTGAAAAGCAAATGATTACTTTGAGTGAAAGTTACAGTGTGTCAGTTAATTGCACTCATTTAGTATTTCATGTTAAATTTTCCATGGCTACATTTTTGTTAACTATTATTTGAGGTTAGAATATTGTCCTGACCACTTTCCAATAATTATGTTTTCTTCTAAAAAGGTTATTTCATACCAGTTGCATTTGGTAATAATGAAGTCTATGGTTTTATTTTATTTTTTAAATTTTTTAACGTGAGGTATTTTTCCCTTTGCTAACCAAATTTTTATTCGGAGCTTTCCTTATTAGATTATAAAAGCCTCTTTAAAGTACATTGTTCCAAAATGTTGGAATGCATAATTTCTTCATCTAACTTCATAGCAATTATTAGTTATAGATAACCTACTACTCATGTCTTTCATTACCTATTCTGAATTTTAAAAGTATAACAGAAAGAATCCAATTCCCCTATAGACTAGAGGACTAAATTTTACCCTCTATAAAGCTGACCTTTTTCCTTGACTCTGGATTAACATTCTGTCTTGTGATTGGTGTTGAACTTTTAGTGAACACATGAATGTTTGTGCATCTAAGTTAAAGCTGGCTGCATGATTTATTCTCATATGCAGTATTGGCCCATAAAAGCTCTGATCATGGAAGTTTAGACGTTTCCACCTTTGAACACGAGTGGAATTTTTCCTGAATGAAGAAGAAGTATGAATTCAAAGCATTTTATAGTAGTTATATGACCCAAACAGAACCAGGGAAATTGTATGGTTTAAAATCAGGAAAGGTGTGTGTGTCAGTGTTGTGTCCTTTCTCCCTATCTTTTCAACCTTTGTTCTGAGCAAATCATTCCTTAAGGTGGACTCTATCAAGAAGAGAAAGATTTACATCAGAGAAAGACTCATAAAAACCTATGTTATGCAGATTACACAATCTGGTTTAGTGAATATGAGGAGTTCTTCAAATGCTGCAGAAGATCAAGGATTCAATATGGATTACATCTCAATAAGCAAAAATCCTCACCATTGAGCTAATACGCAACATCATGGTAAATGGAGAAATGGTTGAAATTATCTAAGATTTCATCTTACTTGGATTTACAATCAACACCCTTGGTAACAGTAATCAGAAGGTCACAGACTGCATTTGAGTAAGTCTGATTTCAGGGACCTTTCCAAATTACTGAGGAGCAAGGATTGTCAACTTGAAGATTAAGTGGGCCTGATTTAGGCCATGGTCTTTTTCAATCACTTGCTATGCTTTGAATTCTGGATAGTGAATAAGGATAACAGAAAAAGAATTGATACCTTTAAGGCTGTGGTATTGGAGAATAGTAATTAGTATTCCTTGGGCTGCCAAAAGAACAAATAGATATATCTTGGAGAAAATGCAACTGGAATGTTCTTTGGAGTCAAAGATGACAAAACTACATCTCACATACTTTGAGCATGTTGTTATTCCTTGGAGAAGGACATCAAGATTGGAAAGGTGGAGGATCAACAAAGGAGAGGAAGACCTTCAACAAGATGGACTGACACATTGACTAAAGCAATGTGTTTAGGTGTTTCAGAGATAATGAGGCTGGTACAGGCTGGACCAAGGTTCATAATGATTGTTCATAAGATGGCTATGAATCTTACTTCACTCAGTGACCCCTATCCACACAAATAACATATTATCCTTTATTTGTCACTGTGGATGGAATTTTGTCCCCTACCAAATGAAAACCCTATGCACAACAGAACACATGCAGATTAA
>NW_006400055.1:507332-525116 GCF_000299155.1 Elephantulus edwardii
GGTTGGTGCAGGATAGAGCAGGGTTTAGAGCTGTTGTGCATAGGGTCGCTATGAGTCGGAAACGACTCAATGGCACATAACAACAACAACAACCAAATGAATTGGCATGGTGACTATAAAAGTGGGCTTAAGTACAGTGGGGGATTGTGAGGCTGGCATAAGATTGGGTGAAGTTTAGATTTGTTTGTATAAAGAGTTGTAGTTGATTGAATAGCACCTAATGACAACAAATCTGTGCCATGGGCATAATCTAATTTTGTAATGGGATATCTTTGTTAATGAAACAGAATAAATGAGTATGTTTTGAATGGAATACTAGAAGGATGTCTTACTGTATTTTATTGACTGTGCAAAGGCATTTCACTGTGGTGATCATAACAAATTGTGACAAATGCTGAGAAGAATGGAAATCCCGGAACACTTAATTGTGCTCTGGCAAAAACTTACATAGACCAAGAAGCTGTTGTTTGAACAGAACAAGGGAACACTGCATGGTTTAAGATCAAGAAAGGGTGCAGCAGGGCTCTTTCCTTTGTCCATACCTGTTCAGTTTGTGTGCTGAGCAAATAATTCAGGAAGCTTACTTGAAGGGACAGGGTAAATAATAAACAGAGATCAATAATGATTATACGAAAAGCAGTGTATATGAATGATTGTATAATAACAATGTAAATGAAAGATTACATGAATTGAAAAGAAACATAAGGAGTTAGTCCTTAGCAAGATGCCATGCTGGGAAAGTTAGAGAGGGTCAGAAAAAAAGAAAACCTTAAGGAAATGGATGGATATAGTTATTCCGATAGTGGCCTTGCCCATGATAGAGTTCTTGAAGATGGCACCTGAGAGGGCAAGATCTGTTGGTTATAGAGTTGCTGTGAGTTTTATTCAACTTAATGGCACCTAACAGTGATATATATAAAGAAAATTTTAATGCTGTTTGTAAAACATTTGAATTATTAATGTCTTCAGGAAAAAACCCCCTATTAAAATACATATGAGAATTCAACATTTACAATTAATTTTAACAATATTATCTTTCCCCCCCAGACCAGGGAGGTTTATTTTTTGTGGGTTTTTTAAATTATTATTTTAATGAAAGTTTATAGAGACTTTGGATTTACATTCATTCATTGTTGCACATTGGAAGGTTTGCTTTTAACTAGTATGTTGTAACTATTCTGTGTTTTCAATTAGAAGAGATTTTGGTTAAGTAAAATATTTGTCTTTTAAATAAATGACCTTTTCCTCCCCTAGTTGGATATTATATTTAAGTGCTAAAGCTTTTTACCACAAAGAGGGGTGAACATGCAGGCTTTGAACTTTCTCATGCATTAATTTTTAGTCTAGAGAAACTTTGCCTGTTCTGTGACTGGGTTAGTATTTAGTTGTATTTTTAGTAACAGTCCTAACTCAATAGCTATGTAAGTGCTGAGATGGAGTCACAGTGTAACTGGGCTGGCTTCCCAAATGAGGGCTGGGAGTGGAGCAGGAAGGAAGGCTTGCTTGTCAGTGCCTTGCATGCAACTAAGTTTGAGTAGATTGCTGAGCTATACAATTCCTCCCTTGTACAAAGTAACTCTTTCAGTGAAAGCTCAGATATGTGAGGAAAAAGCTTTTTGGTGAGTGAAGGAGAACCCTGGCATGTTTCAAAGAGATTCTTTCTGCTTATTTTTGGTATTTGTCTTGTAGGGAGTACACTTGTGGTAAAGTACTGGCTTTGTTTTCAGTAGCATTTGTAAACAAACTCTTGAGCATCCATATTCGAAGAGCCTTCTGTGAGCGTCATTTAAAAATACAATTTGTTTCTGATGAAATGTTAATCTCTGCAGCTTGAAACAGTGAAAACTAACTACAAGTGTTTGGTTTCAGAATGAATTACTAACTAGACTGATAATCCAGGTGGTGATACTGATAGAAACCATTTAAAAACGATTGCTGCTGTTTAGAGTGTGTAATGTTGACTTTAGGGAAGATTTGCTTGTTTAAAATCAGTGTATTAGTTACTTGTTTACTTATGTGACTATGATTTTAAAATGCATTTTACTTTCTCCACTTCTAGTGATATTCTATAAAGTTTGTCACTAAAAAAAGTTGTCTTTTCCCTGAAGAGTTTGAATATATGATTAAATAATGTTTATTGTTATTATTTTTAGAATACAACTTTTATATTATTGACAGCACCTCACTGGTAAGCTTCAGATAGTTGACTTCCCTAGAATTGTGCCCAAGTTCGTAATTTTTCTCTTTTGAATCTGTCTAGTGGAGTGTGACAGCATGAACCGCTTTGACCGGACAGACAGGCATGTTCGGCAGTCTCAGGAAGGATTTTGGAAAAGGCCACCCCAGAGGTGGGGTGGACTGGAGCACTACCACCTCAGCCATGCTGACCGTTATCACCACCAGGGAAAAAGTGACGTGAGCCGGTGAGTACCAGTCTATCTTATATTTGCGTTTTATAAACTCTGATTAATTTTGCACTATAATTTTCCTACTAAAATTTTGTATCCAGATAAAGACACAGAAAACATTACAAAGAGGGGTCTGTAGGGGGTGTGTGTGTGTGTATATCTCGTCCTCACTGATGTAAACCCCCCCCCCCCCATTTTGGCCTAAATCCTTTTTCATTAGCTTTATTTTAGATGTATTTTATTTTTATCAAATATTTAAACTTTGAATTGTTTTAGGATTAGAGAATGATTAAATGTTTCCTCTGCCAAAAGTTTATTATTTTCCAAGTAACAATATATAATATTAGAATCAAATAATTTATTTTTTTTTCTAACGTGATAAATTCATCTTTTCCAATGGAAAGTACTACTAACAATGTGAGAATGTACATGTAGTGGTAGAAAGATTACTTTTTATCAAATGTAGGGTGTCTTTATTTTGATCCAACCCCTATACACTGGGAGCTGTGGTGAAGTAGTCCTTATGTGCTGCTATCCTAAAGGCAGCACCTCTGTTTGAATCTACCGGTGGCTCTCTGGGAGAAAGATTGGCAGTCTACTCCCATACAATTTTTATAACCTCTGAAAACCTGGTTCCAATTCAGTGATATTAATTATGCTGCTTTTGTTTTTTAATTTATATGCAAAGGGACTTTATAGTCACACAAAAATGGGGTTTAAAGTTGGCATGGTACAAGCTTAAATAACTAATTTAGCCCCTTGTAGCTTCTGTTTGCTATTTGTACCCTGCCTTTTTCTTGATCTTCCAGGATCAGGGGTAAAGAGTCTGGTTTACATGGCCATCCAATGGTAGTTATTGTTACTTTCAGTTATTTCACAAGAAGTTTGAAGTAATTTTGAAGTCATTCTAAAATACAGTTAAGAAGACTGAGTTGTTGTTGTTGTTTGATGCAGTCGAGTCATAGACGATTCATAGCAACCCTATGAATGAACAGCCTGAGCACTGTTTGTACATAGAGTTTCCGGAAGCAAGCCATTTCGGAAGTGGATGCCGCTCCTGCTTCCAGGCTTGATCTAATCGGGAAGCTCCAGCCAACACTGTCCACCATGGGTACCCATTACCACAATCGGCACATCACTGTCACAGTCTTCTGCATCACAGTAACCACAAGTTACTTCTGTACAGCAATGCACAGACCAGTGCTATACCACCTAGAAAAATGTTTGACAGGAAAACAATTTGAACCTGGCCGAGGGCTGCAGGCCCGAGGGCCCTTTTGGCTTAAGGCTGCCTCCTGGTTCAAACCCTAGGCCCAGGCTGGCTAGCCTCACTCCTGGGGACAGAGCAAACCTGCACGACAGACACATGCCTGGAAAAGCAGTCGATTCCAAAAGCTTGCCACGATTCCTGTGCTCACACCACCAATGCTCCTTCCTTCTGCCCAGACCCTGGGAGGAGCCAACCAGGAACAACATGGCTGCTTCCTCTCCTCTCCCAGCTGCCTTTGGGCTTAAGGCCGCCTCCTGGTTCAAACCCTAGGCCCAGGCTGGCTAGCCTCACTCCCAGGGACAGAGCAAACCTGCATGTCAAACACATGCCCAGAAAAGCAGTCGACTCCAAAAGTTTGCCGCGATTCCTGCACTCACACCACCAATGCTCCTTCCTTCTGGCAAGGAGAGCTCCCACAGACCCTGGGAGGAGCCAACCAGGAACAACATGGCTGCTTCAAGAAGATTGAGACACAGAGGGAATCATAGATATTAGTAATCAGAGATGAGCTGACATGGGAGAATCTTAAAATAGTGTAACGCCTGTGAGGGCCAGACCTTCACAGGGCCAGTCCATTTTCCTAGGCCTCACAGTTGGAATGGTGCAGTCTTAACACCTTCCTATCACTTACTTTAGTGCAAAATATTTCAACTTTCCTTCTCTGAGATTTCTGTTTAATGCAGATTGTGATGGTTAATTATGATGCAGACTTTCTGTTTTCTGGAATGCTCAGAGTTTATAGGAAAGACAGGTACATAGACAGTTAGGAAGTAGGATTTGAATAGCGGTGATGGGTACTTTAATACAGTGGTCTGGAGAGGATTCTAAAAGAACAGGTTTTTGTCCAAAGATGGTATAGTAGGAAAAAAAATTACTATTTAACTAATAGCAAAACCTATGACATAAGGTGATAATTCCACATAGAAAAAATAGCATGTACAAAAGCATGTAAAGTGTATGATAAGTTCAGAGGCATAGTTCTAGTGGCATAGTTCATAGCTTGTTGCATTACTCATCCAAAGGACCTGTATCTTTTGTGGTTTGAATTCACCTGCAGCTCTGTAGGAGAAAGATGGGCAATCAGAAACTTGATGGTAGTTAGCGGTGAGTTAGCACTGACTTGACAGCAGTGAGACAGCTTTCCTATTACAGTTAATAGAGAGAAATACACAATAAATACTCTTCTTCTTGTTGTTATGTGCCCTCAAGCCAAGTACAACTCATAGCTCCAGTTACTATGTCAGTCCATCTCCTCTGGAGTTCTCCTCTCCTGTGCCTCCACCCTTCCAAGCATGAGGGCTTAATTTTTTTCCTTTTAATTTTGTTGACTATTAGATCAGTGCTATATATTAGTGGCGATGGTATATATTAATTTTTTAAGACGTCTGTAGCCACAGAACTTATTTTGACCTTTGTTTTTTCTGATACTGCACTGTGACCACATGGCTCCTCAGTCACTAACATGCCATTGGTCTTAAAGTGTATTTTCAACCCCAAACCATGGCCTTTTATTACTTTCATCATTTTACGTCTCTAGGCTAAAAATCCACAATTGTTAGAGGACATACTCAGGTACAAATTTATGCCTGCTAACTTACTGCAGGCTGTTATATTCTCTTTGTCACTTGTTGATAGTGATTTTATTATTAGGCCATACAACTCTGCTCTTAATTAATGTGATATTGTTACCGCCAAACAACTAAAATTAAAGTCTCCATCAGCAATAGCACTGCTTTGTTTTCTCCCTTCTGCCCCTGGTAATTAAAAAAAAAAAAAAATTGTTACTCTGTATTTATCTTTTCTTATCTTTTAATTTAAATAATTTCATATTTACCCCTATGTGATTGATTCATTTCACCCAACATAATGTCTTTATTCTCCATGCATTTTATAGCATGTATCAGTAACAGCACTCTATTTCTTACTGGCTGAATGAGTGGCATCCATTATGTGTATATACTGCATTGTTATGTGTATGTACTGCATTTTGTTTATCTACTGATGGACATTTAGGTAGTTTTCCACATTTGGGCTATTGTGAGTACAGACTGCAGTGAACATTGTTGTACAAGTATCTGTGTGAGTCTCTGCTTTCCAGTATTTTAGGTTTATACCTAAGAATAATATGATAATACCGTTTTCTGGGTTGTTTTTTTTTGAGGTACCTCTACATACTTTTCCACAATGGCTGTATGATTTTGCGTTCTCACAAGCAATAGAGGTCTGGTTTCCACATATCCTCATTATAATTTTTATTTTTGTTTGTTTGTTCCTTTGCTTCTGGTAATCTTAGCTTATCCTTACTCACTTCTGTAAAGTCAGACTCGACTCATAGCTGAGCCTCCATTCAGTTTCTGATGCTATAAATTGCCTGGGAAGTGATTGACTGTCTTTCTCCTGCAGAGCTCCTGGTGGATTCAAACCACCAAAGAGGCATTGCCTTTGAGTGCAACTTCCTAATAAAAATGTCACCAGAATTCTCTGTTTCAAGCAAACTCAAACCAAGTCCTATCAAGTTGGTCCTCATAGCTAACCTTCCATTGTATTACCTATGCTGTAAATTAATTTTCCCATCTTTGTCCTAAGGAATGGGTAATGGATTTGAACCACCAGAGAGGTGTGGCCTTTGAGTTAACAGTGAATCTTTTTATGAGCCAGGCTACCAGAATTCCCCTTGTTGTTACTGTGTGCTGTTGAATTGGAACTGATTAATAATGGACCCTGCGTTGGGTTTTCAGATGCTATAAATTACATGAAAGGAGATTGCCTGTTTTTTTTTCCGCTTGGAACAGACAGTGGATTTGAATTGCCTACTGTTAAGCTGGCAATACAGCTCTTTACCTCCTAGGCCACCAGAGCTCTCTTAACTCCCTTTGCTATTGGTTATACTGTAGAATTAGAACTAACTCAAAACTGATCCACCAGTGGGTTTTTAGAGACAACAGAACACCCAGGGGAAGAGTGCCCATCTTTCTTCCAATAAGAGAAGCTGGTGCATATGAACTATGTGCCTTTGGGTGGAGTGCACCTCCTACCACTAAGCCACCAGAGCTCTCGCAAGCTCATCTTATTAAGAGTTAAATAGTATGTCACTGTGGTTTTGATTTCCATCTCTTATACCTGGCCAACTGACTGGAAGAGATCCATATTTATTCTCATTCCAAAAGAAGGTGACCCAACAGAATGTGGAAATTATCAAATGATATCATTAATATCATACTCAAGCAAGATATTGCTGAAGTTTATCCAGAAACGACTGAAACAGTACATCAGCAGAGAACTGCCAGATGTGTAGGCTGGATTTAGAAGAAGCCATGGTACTAGGGACATGATAGCCAACATTAGAAAAATCTTTGCTGAAAGCAGAGAGTACCAGAGGAATGTCTGTCTGTGTTTGACTCTTCAAAGGCATATGACTTTGTGGATCATAATAAATTGTGGCTAACTTTGAGAAAAATGGGGATCCCAGAACAGTTAATTGTGCTCATGCAAAACCTATATTTGGACCAGGAAGCAGTTGTTAGAACAGAGCAGGGAAATACTGCAGCATTCAGGATCACGAAAGTTGTGTGTCAGGGATGCAGCATATCTCCAAACCTTTTCAATCTGTATGCAGAACATATCATCCGGGAGGCTGGACTTTATTAGGAGGAATGTGGCATCAGAATTGGAGGAAGATTCATCAGCAACCCATGTTATTCAGATGACACAACCTTGCTTGCTGAAACTGAAGGGGACATGAGGTATTTGCTGCAGAAGGTCAAGAACTGTAGTCTTCAATATGGATTGAAGCTCAACATCAAGAAGACAAAACGGTTGAGATTGTTGATAACTTCAGTTTGCTTGCTTCCACAATCAACACTGTTGGTACCAGCAGTCAGGACATCAAAAGGTGAATTGCATTGGGAAAATCTACTGTCAAGGACCTCTCTAGATTAACTGAAGAGCAAAGATGTCAGTCTGGAGACTAAGGTGCACCTGATCCAGGTCATGATCTTTGCACTTACTTGCTATTCATCCGAGAGCTGGACAATAACTAAAGATGATAGAAGAAAGATTGATGCCTTTGAGTTGTGGTACTGGAGAACAATGTTGAACATACTGTGGATTACCAGAAGAACAAACAGGTCTGACCTTGAGAAGGTGAAACCAGGCTGTTCTTTGGAGGCAAGGATTTTGAAACTTTGTCTCACATACTTTGGGCATGTGAACAGGAGGGACCAGTCCTTGGAGAGGGACATCATGCTTGAAAGTGTGGAGGAACAGCACAGGAGAGGAAGGCCCAGAATAAGATTAATGGACTCACTTTCTAGAGAAATGGGTTAAGCTCTATAAGAAACTATGATATTAGTTCAGGATAGAGCAAGTTACAGAGCTAATGTACATAGGGGTCACTTTGAGTCACAGACAACTCAATGACCCATTACGACAGCACAACATAACGACTATAATTATAGCAGGCAGCTTTTTCATGTGTTGTTATAGCTGGTTTGGAACCAGTTCATAGCTGACCCTTCATTGGGTTTTCAGCAGGATTGCAGTGAGTTGTGTGGGAAGAAATTACCCATTCTTCTTCCAGAGCAGCTAGTGGATTGGAAATGCATACCTTTGGCATTATACAATCCCTTTCCACTAAGCCACTGTTGTTGTTTGCTGTTGAGTCGGAACCAATTAATAACTGACCCTTCCGTGGGTTTTTAGAGGCAGTTAATCACATGGGAGGAGATTGTCCATCCTTCTTCATTGGAGTGGCTAGTGGATTCAAACTACTGGTCTTTAGGTTAGTAGTCCAACACATTACACCATCAGAGCTCCTTGTAGTATGTTTCAAAATCAGGAAATATGAGCCCTTCTCCTTTGGATATTCAGAGCCTCTTGTCACTTATATAAAGTTGGAAATTGACTTCTTAAATTTAATTTTTGAAAAGAAGACTGTTGGAATTTTGATTGAGAGTGTATTGAATATATGTGTTGATTCTTTAGCACTACTGGGTGATTGGCAGCATTATAATAGATGGTGAAGAGATTTAGATTGTTAACAGCTTTAGTTTGCTTGACTTCACAATCAACACTCTTGGCTCAGCAGCCAGGAAATCTGCGTCAGGGACCTCTCTGGATTACTGAAGAGCAATGACGTCAGTCAGGAGACTAAAGTGCACCTGATCCAGGCCATATCTTTAGTTACTTACTATATGTCAGAAAGCTGGACAATGACTAGGGATGATAGAAGAATTGATGCCTTTGAGCTGTGGTGCTGGAGAACAGTATTGAATGCATTATGGACTGCAAGCAGAACAAGTTCGTTCTGGAGAGGGTGAAAACAGCCTGCTCCTTGGAGGCAAGGATTCTGAGGCTTCATCTGACTTACTTTGGACATGTTTCAAGCAGGGCCCAGTCCTAGGAGAGGGACATCATGCTTGAAAGGTAGGAGGGACAGTGCAAGAGAGGAAGACCTTGGATGAGATGGGTTGATTCAGTGACTGGGATAATGAGGTTAGGTGTTTCAGAGTCAGTAAGTTTGGCGCAGGATAGAGCAGGTTTCAAGACTGTTGTTCACAGGGTCACTATGAGTCCCAAGTGACTTGATGGCACATAACAGCAACAACAATCCATGCACATAGAACATCTTTGCATTTATCTTTTTTCCAGGAATATTTTAGTTTTCATTGTGTAAGTACTTTGTATCCCTGATTAGATTAATTCTTAAATTTTTATTCTTTAATTGCTGTGTTACAATAGCAAAGAGACTAAAACCCAAATGCCCATCAACAATTGAATGGATAGAAAAGACTATGGTATATTTACACAATGGAATACTATGCAGCATTGAAAAACAAGGAACTAAAAATATTACACAATGTGGGTGAGCCTGGAGGACATATTATACTGAGAGAAATATCTGAGTCACAAAGGGATAAATATTGCATAACACCACTGTTGTAAAATAGGACTGACATAAGGCTTGGAAGGAAACTAAGAAAAGGTGAACACTGCATTGGGACAGATGAAGGAAAGAACTCTTTAAAAGGAATATATGATTAGACATTATTTGTATGACAGCAGTCTAGAATAAGGGGTTCATAGCAAAGTGGACTGGAGGAGGTGTGAGTGGGAAGGAAGGAATTAATAATGCAACAGTGAATGAATTTATTGTTTTAAGTGAATGAAGGGGTGGTAGGGAGGAAAATGTGCAAGAATGAATGAATGAAAATCTAACTTTTCTGTAAATTTAGTTAAAATCACAATTAAAAAAAGAAAATATTATCCTTTAATATACTATTATAAATGAAATTGTGTCCTTAATACTATTTCATATTTTTCATTGATAGTATATTACACTCAACTGATTTTTGTTTGTTGACTTTGTATACCCTGTAGCTTTGCTGAATTTATTAGCTATTAGACGTTTTCTTGCATTTATACAGGATCATGCCATCTGTAATATAGAGATGCTTCTTCTTTCCAATTTAAATACCTTTTATTACAGTTTCTTACTGCTCTGACTAGGCTTCCTGTTCTGTTTTGAAAGTTCAGGTTCTCAAAAAAAAAAAAAGACAGTTCAGGTTCTCTTGTGTGAAATGTGTCATCTCAGATTCTGAAGTCTCACAGTCCTCATCATCTTTCTTTTCTGCTGTTTCTCTTTTGTCTTCATAGTCTCTTTTTCTTTTCTGAAAATAATTGATGTTTCACATTAGCTTTATTATCCCATCTTTATCTGTCTTTTATCTTTGACTTTCTCGCTTACTCATTTTCTCCAGCAAACTTCACATGGTATTCTAGTGAAGTATTATGTTATCTGTAATCTGTTGTCAAATAATTTAGCAAATATTTATGGATAAAAAAGCACACGTGCCACAGTTTTAACACTCAACAAAGAAAATGAAGGCTATATGGTTTTACATTTCTAGTTAAAATGTTTTCCAGGTAAAGAAGTCCTAAATTATTCATAGTAAGTATAATAAAAGAGGTCTCTGGTAGCCTACTGGCAAGAAGCTGCACTGCAATCCCGAAGGCATGTAGTTCGAGGCCACCAGCTGCTCCACGGGAGGAGAATGGGCAGTCTCCTCTCATGTGATTAACTGCCTCTGAAAACCCACTGGAGAGTCAACTATGGGTTGGTTCCGACTTGATGGTAAAGAACAATAACGACAAGTATAATAATAGACTTTAAAGAAATTACTATAATGCTTAAGCATTATAGTATATATTTTCTGATTTAATTCTTAAACCAATCTCATGAAATAAATACTGTCATGATCTTCATACTGTACATCAGGAAAAAAGCATAGAGATTAAATGTTTAGTGTATTCTACAGTTATTAAGTGACACAAGTGATATTTTAACACATGTGTTCTATGAAGAGAATATAAAAATGAATAGGACAGTATCCCTGTTTTTAAAGGATTTATAACATTAGTAGAAGAGGCACATTTTATATTTCTTGTAATTTAGGCTGTTAAGGCTCATAAAAGTGTAGTTTAATTTGTGACATCAGGAAGGAGTCATGAAAGAGGTAGAATTTCAGTCTTTCTCAAAGATGAAAATTATTTTTAAATATCATGATAGAGATATTTGAAGTTCAGCCTCTATGAAATGGATATTTTATTCCATAACCAGTAGAGAACATTGAGAGTTGAAGAAATCGTGGGCAAAGATACAAAATATTTTCAATAGCTAGTTAAACATAAATCATACATTTAGCTGACACTCTGTACCACTGAATTTTCTACATGACTTTATTTGCCCTTTTATTTGTTAAGTAGCAAAGATTTCATTGACTATTCCTTTATAATGTGAGGTCTTTGCCCCTTTTACTTTATTTATATATATATATATATATATATATGTATATATATATATATATATCTCACTATAGATAGATAGAGATATATATCACTCTATTTATAGCATATACAGATAAATATGTAGAAATATTGTCTGCCAAACCTGTATGGCTTTGTATGTAGACATACATTTGCCTGCATATACGTAATTATCATGCTTGTTAGACTATATATCCTCTAAGATTAATGTCTGCTGTTACTGTTGATGCCAGGTGATGTATCTGATAGTATTTTTATTTGTTATCTGTAACTCTTGTGTACCTCCTTATAACATCCTTTTCCTTAATAATATATGCTCATCACACCTTTATTGTTTATTGCCTTTTCTTTCACACAATTTAATACATATCTCTTACCTACATTTTTCTCTCCCAGCCCGTACTGTCCCTGTTGTAGTTAGGTACTGCCAAGTTGGTTCTGACTCATAGTTAAGCATACCAAAACCTTGCCCTGTCTAGTGCCATCCTCATAATCTCTACTGTACTTCAGCCTATTGTGACAATCAATGACTGTTAGTCTGGCTTCTTGAATGGCTTCCTCTCCTCTGATCCTCCTCCTTCCCAAGCATGATGCCCCTTTCCACTGGACACTCCTGACAAAAAAAGGCCAAAGTATGTGAAATCAAATTTCACTGTCCTTACTTTAAGAAGTACTTCTGCTGCACTTCTTTTAAAACAGAATTCTTGTTCTTTTGGCCGTCCTTGAGTATATTTAAGTACTCATTACTAGCACCATAATTCAAAGACATTAAGTTTTCTTTACTATTCCTTCTTCTCTGTCTAGCTTAAATATGCATGTGAAACTATGGAAAATACGGATTTGAGTCAGATGCACCTTAGTCTTTAAACTGACACCTTTGCTCCTTAAGCATTTTTAAGAGGACCACCATTTTCCCAATGCAATAAATGTTTTAATTTTTTTCAGTTTTGAAATGTCTTTTTTTATTATTAAATTTTATTAATTTTAATGAACATTTACAGGGATTTTGGGTTTTCATTCATACATTGTCCACTATTTTCTCTGCCCTCCTCCCCAGTTCGTTCTTCTTTTTTTCCCCTCTTGTAAGTCTGTTTGAATTGTCCAGTTGCCACAGTGCTTGTCAAATCCAGTTCTGATTAATCTCCTTTGTCAGTGTGTCCTTTGCCATTCCCTATCACTCCTCCCAGAGAGACTTCACCCTGATTCATAAGGAAAAGGGGACAGCTATTCTCTTAGCTACTATGTTTTAATTTCTTGACTGCTTCTACTATGAGTGTTGGTTGTAAATTCAAGTAAAATTAAATTACTGACAATTTCAGTCTTTTCTCCATTTATCATGATTTTGACTATTGGTCCATCTGTAAAGATTTTTTGTTTTTCTAGAACTCTGGTGGTGAAGAGGTAATGAGCTACACTTCCAACCTGAAGATACATAGTTATATTCTTCTGAAAATCCTCTGGAAGGTCAACTATCAGTCAGTTCTGACTCATTGGTAACAATGTGAAGCCACCCAGCAATTCCTCTAAAAGAAGGCTTGTTCAGCTGCTTCTTTAAAGATTACAGCTAAGAAGCCTCTTTGGAACCATCAGTTCTTTCTAACATGTGGGGTCACCATGAGTCTCAGTCAGCTTCATAGCAATAAGGCTGAGATTTCTATTTTGATTTTATTTCTTGGCATGGACTTTGAATCGGTCTCCTTCAATTTATACCTTAGTGTTTCACTTATTTGACAAAATAGTAATTATAATTTGAGTGTTAACTAGTGCTATATTTAAAGTGCAATCCAAATTATAATTCTTTGCATTGCCCTTTTTCATGTTTAAATTTCAGAATTTTAAAATCTTGTAGATAGAAGCCTTAAAAAGAAAATAAAGAGAAAAAATTGAGGCTTCTTACTCTGGCATTCAATAAAGGAATAAAAAAGGCCAAGCCAAACCAACCACCATTTGCACCTTTCTCAGGGACAAAAAAAGAACAATACACATCCCGTCTCTTAATGGAATTAAAAATTTGGCATTGACTATAAACATACACAAATATACTAATAAATATTCTGATAGATAGTAATGCAGCACTGCATCAGGATTCTTGTGAAAGTTTAAAAAAATCTTAGGCAAAGCAGAGATTTCAAGGTCACATGTGGAGTAGACAGCAGAGTGGATTTATTGGGAAGGAGTTTAGAGAGTAGAGAGAGAGAGGACATGAATTTTAAGATGAGGGTGATGATAGCATGCTTTGGGAATTTTCCACAATTAAGGATTAAGAACTGGACACCTCACGGCACCTGTTTCCACTACTCTAGATTCAGGGATCTGAACCTGACTCCCTTTCAGTCGGCTGAGGGCAACAAAGGCCATTGCCCATCTCTTTGGAATGGTGCTCGCCCATCTCGGGAGGACCAACTGATCCATGTTTAACTGCTATTCACATGGAACCCTTTTTTACTTGGGCCTTAATAGTTCTCATTTGAATATTTGCTACTACTACCTATATCTTCTCCTGTAGTGGCTCCACCTTGCTTGCACCCTAGCCTTCAAGTCTCACTGTAACATCTGAGGTCGGAGTTCTGGGGAGATAAGGGTGGCAGGAGTCCGAGGTTTCTGTAGAAAGTGTATAAGGATCCAGGGTGGGGAGGGGAGAGCAAAGGGTCACACAATTTGAACAGTGAAGAGAGGAGGAATGGGTAAAGGAAATTGGAAAGACTCAGTATGAAAAACAATATATATGAACCTTATAAGTAAACCAGTGTAAAATAAAAATTTTATTTACATAAAACATATACACACAAAATGAAGATAGTCTTGAAAAAGCAGTCTGTTGACAATGAAGTTGAAAAATAGAGTTTAAGCTATCAACAGCCTTATAGCCATAATTATTTCTACAGGACATATTATGTGTCATGTATGTAATTTTTGTTTTCTTTGGAAAAGTATTTTCCTGTCAGACTCCAATTTTGTACTTTATTCTTCCTCCTAAATCCTTTTTTACTCAGGAAAATTTCCCAAAATATCTTAGCTTTGGTTTTTGGTTTTTTGTTTTTGGGGTTTTTTGTTTGTTTTGGGGTGGGGGTGTTGTTTTTTTTGGGTGTCTTTGTTTTTTGAGATTTTTTTTTAAGCTTTTGACTTTAAAACCACAGCTCCTAACATCTTTCCTGTTCATCTTTCATTTGGTTCTATAGATTTGTGTACATTTAACATTAATTGTATATTTGTATCACTGCATGAATAGATTGTATGTCACTATAATTGTGGATGGGTAAATTAATTCTAAATAATAGCTCAGTATTTGAAATCTGATAATTTTGAGTGAATGAAAAGAAAGAATTACATATCTCAAAATTAGGAATTTACTTATGAATCAATAACTTTAAAATTATTTTTTTATATTTAGAAAGTATAGACCTGAAATTAAGTCTGAGACATTGTTTCAAAGAAAAAGGAACTGTTGAAAAACAAATCTATATTTAGTACTTAAGAATTGATAGATTTGGAAAGGAAGTATTTCTTAAAATGTAGTAAATTTAGTAGAAACCCTATTTCTCTACAACTTGATGAGACTTTTCAAATTTAACACGTGATGAACTTTCTTAAGATTTCACGTATATAATAAAAAAGCATTATTTAAAGAAGCAACTGGAATCATATTTAAGTGATATGATGCAGTAGTTTTGGTTAAAAGATTGTATTTTTAACTGTTGTTGTTGTTAAGTGCCATCGAGTCGCAGGTGACTCACAGCGACCCTATGAAGGAGAGTCCTCGACGCTTGGGTGCCTTTCATCCTCTCTCCAGGTTCATAGGGTTTCTGGAGGCAAGCTATTATGGAAGTGATGCCACTCCTCCTTCCAATATTTTTAACTACCATGAAATATATTATCTAGTTGGTTTTACACTTCTTATGCATAATATTTGTTGAAGCTGAAGAAAATTGTACATGTTCTTGTAGTAGTTCTTTAAAATGTAATTTAACATTAGAGAATGTATAGTGCCTCCCTAAAAAGCTTTTTAATCTTGGCAAAGATTAATCTTTTTAATCTTGGCTCAGTGAGAAGAAGGAAGACCCAAGATCTTGAGGCTGGCTGAGGACTCTGTGAGGTTCACTGACACTTGGCAGCATTGATTAGATTGCCATGAATCAGAAGTGACTTGATGGTGTCGAAGAACAACTGTCTTTGTCTTTTCTCTTAAAAATGGTTTATCAACAACATTAGAACAACAGAAAAGTAAATAACAGCTCAACTATCTTAATTTTTTGCCAAATTACATAAAAACTGGGAGTCCAGCAGTGTGTCCAAGCTGGGAATTAAAAGTAAATAGCATAATTAGGCGATTACAGAACGTTTTACTTTGAAGAAACCTGATAAAATCTAAAGCCGAGCTGTGGTAAATGTAGAAAAAACAAATAAGTTTATGTTTTTCCAGATCAGGCCTTTCCAGAGAATTTTGTTTCTATTCTAGTTCTTTAGGAAGGAAGTTTATTTAACTGAAGTATAAAATATACCAGAAGGAGCAGAGTATCTTCTGCAAGAGTACAACAGATAATTTTATTAAAGATAATAAGAGTTGACTAGGGCTCTGGTGGTGTATACAGTCTGTAGCTGTGCTGCTAACCCTGAGGGTGCACCGCTGACAGTTAAAATCCTCTAGCAGCTCTGAGGGAGAAGGGTGAGCAGGCTCCTCACCTGCAATTTACAGGCTCAGAAAACCTGATGGAGAAAGAAGCACCTACGAAAAATATCTGACTTCACAGGATGAAATTTTTGAGTGAGAATTGAGTGAACCTTTTAGTAGAAACAAATTCCATGATTGAGATGACAGGCTTTGTGGTAATGATAAGAGATAGGAAAGAATTACTGAAATAATACCTTTTTTTTCTTTCTTATTAAAATTATATTGTATGTCTCCCCCATCTCCTTCTTCTTTCCCTGTACTTCCAGAGGCTCTCCTTATAGAGAATCTCCTTTGGGTAATTTTGAAAGCTATGGAGGGACTCCCTTTTTCCAGGCCCAGAAGATGTTTTTGGATGTACCAGAAAATACTGTGGTACTGGATGAAATGACTCTCCGGCACATGGTTCAAGATTGTACTGCTGTAAAAACTCAATTATTGAAACTGAAACGTCTGCTGCATCAGGTGAGTTAGTTTCTTAACATTTCTTACTCTGATAATTTGAATTGCAAAATGAATCATCTTGGTATTTTCTAAAAATAACATGGCCAGTTTTTCTAAGTGGTAAGGAATTGTGCTGCCAACACAAGGTATAGTGGCCCTAGTCCACCAATCTCTCTTTGAAGAGAGATGAACTCTTTCCTTCTGTGACTTGACTGCCTCTGAAAAGCCACCGGAGAGTCATTTGGTTCTGATTCAGCGGTACACAACAACAGTTGCACATCTAACCCAAAGGGCACATCTCTCTGGTGGTTTGAATGACTAGTGGCTCAGAGGGAGAAAGTAAGATGGGCAGTTTCCTCTCATGTGATTCACAGCTTCAGAAAACTCTGTGGAGGATCAGCTGTAAATCTGTTCTGATTCCACAGCAATGACTTTGCCTTTTGGGGATCTCTCAAAGTCGCTACATAGTGAATATCTTCAAGCACTCGCCTAATAACTCATCTCATAGTTTGAGAGTTTTAACTCAGAGGGGCCATGGGAGACAAGCCTAGCAGTTTGTAATAAAAGCTCCTAACCATGACAATTGTGTTTTGCAGTGCTTTTTTATAACACCTGGGGCTACTTTGAGTTGGAACTGATTAGAAGGCTACAAGTTTTGGTTTTATTTTGATCTCTATAGAAATGATGAATGTGTGTGATAATGTCTGTGGGATAAGAAGAAAGTGATGAGAGAGTATGAGGTCTCAGTACTGTCTCCAACATTATGTCTATATGGTATTTAATAAGCTAGTTGTTCTTTTTATTAAGTGTATAGAACCAGTATTGCAAGGCTGTTGAGAATTAGAAATAGTAGGTATAAATCATGCTGTATAATAATTGGGACAAGATTCAGATCTGTTGTTCATAGAGTTGCTAAGAGTCAGTCATCTTGAGGGAACCTAACAACGCACTGCGTAAGCAGTCATTAATCAGTGACTGCTATACCTTGATTTCAGTAAAGTGAGAAATAAACAGGAGCAGCATCAGTATTTATTTGCATTTGTTGTTTGTTGTTATGTGCCGTTGAGTCGTTTCCGACTCATAGGGACCCTATGCACAACAGCCCTAAACCCTGCTCTATCCTGCGCCAACCGCACCGCCTCTGACACACCCATCCCGATTACCCCAGTCAC
>NW_006400055.1:526566-533454 GCF_000299155.1 Elephantulus edwardii
CTTCTTTTAATACTTCCTGGATCATTTAATATTCTGCCCAAAGCATCCTTGATTACAGCAACTCTAGGTTTGAATCTCTTCTTCAGTTCCTTGAGCTTAAGAAATGCTGAGCGAGTTCGGCCCTTTTGATTTTCTGACTCTAGCTCCTTTTTGTTTTCTTAATTATATAATTTAATTTTGATTGGAATATCCAAGGTAATCTGCCTTTCAGTTCTCTACTTTTTTACTTGAGAGACTATAAATTCATGGCACTGATTTGACTTGTGGAGTCACAGAGGGAGACAATGGTAGGACCTGGCTTCTGATTTCAGTTACTAAATTGCTGAAGCAGTTCATACTTAAAGATCAGATGCAACAAAGAAAATAGAGGAATAAAATATTAATTCATGAATACCTTTTTCTTTGTAATACATCTTTGTATTTTCTAGACTATGTGCTTTTAGCTTAAAACTATAGTTGAAAAAGAAGAGTTTGACTCATCTTCTGTTCCTTATCTCTGATCACCTTTTCAGGGTTATGTTTATTAACGTCTAATGAATAAGCAGTATTCAGGATTCTTAATAGTCATAAAAAATAGTATTACTAGGTGCTGTCGTGTCACATCCAACTTATAGTACACCCTATGTACAACAGCTCCGAACCTTGCTCTATCTTGAGCCACCTTCATTGTCTCTGACACACCTACACCCAGTCACTGAGTCAGTCCATCTCACCATGGGTCTTCCTCTCTTGTTCTATCCCTGTACCCTTCCAAGTAAGAGTTCCCTCCCTCTCCAAGGACTGGTCCCTCCTTGTAACATGCCCAAAGTATGTCAGCTGAAGCTTCAGAGTCCTTGCCTCCTAGAAGCAACCTGGTTTCACCTGGTCCAGGACAAACATTTTTTCCTCTTATTAGTCCATGATATATTCAGTACTGTTCTCCAGCACCACAACTCAAAGGCATCAATTCTTCTTCTTTCATACTTAGTCATTGTCCAGCTCTCTGAGGCATAACAAGTAATCGTAAAGATTATGGCCTGGAACAAGCATACCTTAGTCTCCTGACTGACATCATTGCTCTTCATTACGGTAGAGAGGTTCCTGACAGCACGTTTTCTCAATACAGTTTGTCTTTTGCTTGCCTGGCTACTGGTACCAAGAGTGTTTATTATAGAGCCAAGCAAGCTGAAGCTGTTAACAGTCTCAGTCTCTTCACCATCCGTCATAATGCTGCTAATTAGTCCAGTGGAGAGAACTTGTTTTCTTGATATTGAGCTTCGATCCATAGTGAAGGCTACAGTCCTTGACCATCTGCAGCAAGTGCCTCAGGTCCTCCTCAGTTTCGGAAAGAAGATTGTGTCATCTGCATAACGCAGGTTGTTGATGAGTCTTCCTTCAGTTCTGATACCATATCTCTCCTCATAGAGCCCAGTCTCCTGGATGGTCTGTTCTACATATAGATTAAAAAGGTGTGGAAATAAGACACGTCTCTGGTGTACACCTTTCCTGATTTTGAACCATGCATTGTTTGTTTCTTTGCTCTCTTTTGATGACTGCTTCCTGGTCCAGGTCCAGGTTTCACATAAGCACAATCAAGCGTTCTGGGATTTTCATTTTTCTCAGAGTTAGCCACAATTTGTTGTGATCCTCACAGTCAAATGCTTTTGTATAGTCAATGAAACAGAGATAGACTTTCCTCTGGTACTCTCTGCTTTCAGCTAAGATCCAACATTGGCTATAATATCCCTACTGCCACGGCCTCATCTCTGTTGAAGTGCTGTTCCAGTTTTTGGATAATTTTCAGCAGGATCTTACTTGCAGATGATATTGTCTGATAATGTCCACACTCTTTTTTTTTTTATTTAATGGGAACCAATATAAATCTCTTCTAGTTAGTTAATCAGGTGTTTGTTTTCCATATTTCTTGGCACAGCCTGGTAAGTGCATCCAGGGCAGTGTCTGTTTGTTGCAATATATCAAGTAGTGTGCTGTCAGTTCCTGGGGATTTGTTTTTTGCTAGTTCCTTCAGAGCAGCTTGTACTTGCTTCTTTATCACCATAGGCTCCTTTTTTTTTAAAAAAAAATTCTGATTTATTTACAAAGTTTGTGTAGGATTTTTTATTCCACACTGGATCTTTCCCATTTACTTCAGCTCCCCCCATCAAATTGTGTGACCCTATGATTAAACACTGCCCCTCCCCACCCCCACATGGAGAATGAGAAACAAGTGGGGGGATGGGGGAGCAGTGGGGTGAGGATCACCGTAGGCTCTTGATTATTTATTTTTTATGAAATTCCACTGAGTCAGTTCTTTTTGATATAGTGACTGTGTACTTCTTCCATCTTCCTTTGATGCTTCATGCATCTTTCAACTTTCTGTCCACAGCATCCTTAAATATTGGAACTCAAGGCTTGAATTTGCTTTTAAGTTCCTTCTATAAATGTTGAGCAAGTTTGTCCCTTTTAATTTTCCAACTCCAGCTCTTTGTACATTTCATTATACTACTTTGCTTTTTGTCTTCTCATTCTGTCCCTTGAAATCTTCTGTTCAGCTCCTTAACATCTTGATTTCTTCCCTTTGCTTTGGCTTTTCGGTGCTCTAGTGCATTATTCAATCTCTTCTGATATCCATTTTGGTCTTTTCTTCCTCCATCTTTGTAATGACCTTTTGCATTCTTCATGGATGATAGTCTTGATATCCTCCCACAGCTCATCTAGTCTTTGCTTAATAGTATTCAAGCCCTCAAAACTGTTCCTGAGATGGTCTTTAAATTAAGGAGGGATAGACTCAAGGTCAAACTTGGGTTCTTGTGGCTTTGATTTTATTTTCTTTAGCTTCAGTTTGAACTTGCATATAAGTATTTGATGACCTGATCTACAATCAGCACCTTGCCTAGTTTTCACAGCTGATATTGAGCTTCTCCCATGATTTTTCCCACATATTTGATTAGTCTGATTCCTGTGTAAGCCATCTGGTAAGGTCCATGTGTATAGCCACCATTTGTGTTTCTTATAAAAGGTATTTGCAATGAATAAATCATTCATTGTACAGAATTCTCTCATTCTGTCTCTAGCCTCATTTTTGTCACCAAGTCCATGTTTCCTGGCTACTCATCCTTCTTCCTTGTTCCTTCTATTTTTACAATAATGGTCTTTTGCAGTATTTCTCCTTATGAGACTAAATGAGTTCACTCAACATAATGGTCTTCAGCTTCTTTCATGTTATATAGTGTTTTTCTAAATCATTGCTCTCAAATGCTACAGAGTATTCCATCATGTGACGGTACCATAGTTTCTTAATCCTTTCATTTGTTTATTTGGGCTATTACCATGTTATTGCTATTGTGAATAATGCTGCCAAGAACATTGGTGTACAAATATGTTTGTGTCTCAGTTCTGTTTTACTTGGGGTATATTGCAGTGGAATAGCTAGGTCATTTGACATTTCTGTGTTCAGTTTTTTGAGGGAACATCAAACTCCCTTCCAGAGTGGTTGTACTATTTTGCTATCCCACCCACCAGCAGTTCCAATCTTTCTACATTCTCACCAATGTTTATTGCTTGCTGTTGTGTTAAACTTTGCCACTGCTACTGGGGTTTGATGGTATTTCATGGTTTTTATTTATATTGCTCTTAATGCCAGTGTTTTTGAGCATTACTTAAGTTTTTATCCTATATAGTAAGATGCTTAGAGTTCATTTTTTAAAAAATTTTCAAGTATCTAAAAGAATTAGAATAAATTAAACATGTTTTAAGTGATAAACCTACAGCAGAGTGTTCTTTTTTATTTAAAAAACAAAAAATTTAGAAGAAAATACATTTTTACATAATTTCCTTACTCTTAATGAAACTGTTTAAGTATACATAACAGTGTGTCCACACTAAGCTGTAAATTGTTATAAGAAGAGATTTTGTCTCTCTCAGAGCTGCTGGTGAATCAAAACTGCTGACATCTTGTTTATCCCCTCACCTTATATACCTCACCACCAGGGGGTGTTATAAATACATACATTTCCTTTATTGAAAGAAATGGTTTACACAGTTGTGGAGGCTGACAAGTGTCAAATCCAGGATTAGGCCACCAGTTAGAGATTTCCACTGATTTACATGATTGTAGGAACTGACAAGCCCAAATCTGATGGTTGGGCAGCCAGCTGCCGGCTTCTGGGGTTTTGAGAACTGCACACCCCCAATGTACTGGCTAGAACTGTCTCATACCTTGAAAACTGAAAGTCTTTATGGTGAGACAAATCAAAGAAGGAACACAGCTTTGCCTTAGCCGCCATGCATGTTGGATGCAGAAAGTCCCTTCTAACTGGGAAGCTGTTCACACCAGAGCACAGAATATAGGGAGCTTCCACATTACTTACAAACCACTGAGAATCACATCTAACCACACTGACACACACCATTAACCATCACAGTAATATTCACTGAAGGTCTTATTGATAAAAGGTGGTTCTTATGTAATACCATTCTGGTGAGTTGGAAGCGTATTTTCTTTGTTTAAAATGTTTTTACCTCACAGTCTATGAAGATCATGCTCCTTCTGAAGCATTTTGTAGTCCCATAGTTAAGTCTGAACATTACTCTAAAATCATTACTACAGTGTGACTTGTGATTGTTTATCCCTGCCAGTGCTTCTTTTTTTTCTAAAAAAAAAAGGAAAACAAAATGAGTCTTTCTACTTCCTCTGCTCCCTTTGTTAAGACTTCTCTGTGTTGATGTGTGTAGTTTCTCTGTAACACAAAGCCTCTTTGTTGACATCAGTGATGATGCTTGTCATCAGGGCTGGTTCAGTGTAGCATGCCCTTTTTGTTAGTCATTCAAATAGCCATGTCTATTTCAACTGCCCTGGAACTCGTACGAAGATCTCAGTTTCTTCATACTAGTGGAAGAATCACCTGGGTAAGATGGAATTTGCTAAAGGATTTCCCATTTTCATATGTGAGAATTAAAATATTAGAACAAACGTTTAGTTTAATGCTGTGTTTAAAATAAAAAAAAAGGAAATGCATCCTTAATCGGTTGTCTCTGAAGAAAAGTGAAAGACGGTTGGCTGATAATGCGTGGATCATAACAAACTGTGGCTGACTCTGAGAAGAATGGGAATCCCAGAACATTTAATCATGCTAATGTGAAACCTATACTTGGACCAAGAGTCAGTCGTCAGAACAGAGCAGGGCAACACTGCATGGTTTAAATATGGGAAGGGTGTATGCCAGGGATATGTCATATCTCCATACCTTTTCAACCTGTATGCAAGAGCAGATTATCCGAGAGGCTGGGCTCTGTGAGGAGAAGTGTGGCGTTAGGATTGGTGTAAGATCTATCACAATCTGCGTTATGCAGATGACACAACCCTGCTTGCTGAAACTGAGGAGGACCTCATGCACTTACTGCAGAGGGTCAAGAACTGCAGCCTTCAGTATGGACTGAGGCTCAATATCAAGAAGACAAAGATTCTCACCACTGGACTAGTTGGTAGCATCAGGATGGATGGCGAAGAGATTGAGATTGTCCACAGCTTCAGTTTGCTCGGCTCCACAGTCAACACTCTTGGCACCAGCAGCCAGGAAATCAAAGAACGTATTGCAATGGGAAAGTCTGCTGTTGGGGACCTCTCTAAAGTACTCAAGAGCAGCGGTGTCTCTCTGGAGACTAAGGTGCGCCTGATACAGGCCATGGTCTTTGCAATCACTCGTTATGCATCAGAGAGTTGGACAATGCCTAGGGAGGATAGAAGGAGAATTGATGCCTTTGAGCTGTGGTGCTGGAGGAGAGTATTGAATGTACCATGAACTGCCAAGAAAACAAACAGATTCATCCTAGAGAGGGTTAAACCAAGCTACTCCTTGGAGGCAAGGATTCTGGGGCTTCGCCTGACATACTTTGGACATCTTGCAAGGAGAGGTAGGTCCTTGGAGAAGGACATCATGCTGGGTAGAGTAGAGGGACAGCGCAGGAGGGGAAGGCCCTCTATGAGGTGGATTGATTCAGTGACTGGGGTAATCGGGATGGGTGTGTCAGAGGCAGTGCGATTGGCACAGGATAGAACAGGGTTTAGGGCTGTTGTTCATAGGGTCGCTATGAGTCACAAACGACTCGACGGCACATAACAGCAGCAGCAACAACAGCAACAGTGTTCTTAAAGTTCATTCACCATTCCGAGTTTTTCGTTATTCAAATTTGAAAAGCACATTGACTTCCAAATCCTAATAAGAATCTACAGGTAATACATAGTAGCCACTTGTTTGGAGGTGTGTATATGTGAGGTTTTGTCTTTGTTTTAAAAACAACAACAAACACAACAATAAAAGAAGAACCCTAGTGATAGTGAGTTGCTTCCAAGACTCAATGATCCTCATTTGGGTTTCTAAAACTGTAAAACTTCACTAGACGTGCTCACTTGGTCGTCATGATGGTGCCTCCCAGCGTGTTTCTGAGCGGGAGCTGCAGTGGAGAGGTACCGGCTCCTTCCCGGGCCTGCTTCCGGGCCGTTACCATTCTAACTGTTAGATTTTTGAGACTGGAACCCGAGCAGGTTCCTTCGCGGTGGCGACCCTCGCTCAGAGAGGAGGGGGCTGGGCGCCTGCTGATTTGCCTGAGGCTCTGCCTCTGCCTCCTTTGCTTCCACGCATGGCCTCTGCTCTTGTTCTCCCTTAGCGCCCTGAAAGGACAGAAAAAAGCAATTCGGTTCCAGAAAATTCGGAGGCAAATGGAGGCGCCAGGTGCCCCGCCCAGGACCCTGATGCGTGAGGCCATGGAGCAGATCCGGTATTTACATAAGGAATTTGCTGAGTCCTGGTCAGTTCCACGATTGGCTGAAGGCTTTGATGTCAGCACCTGTGATCCGGAGGGTTTTAAAAAGCAAGTTTGTTTTTCAATGCAGCATAGTACTCCATTGTG
>NW_006400055.1:533954-536803 GCF_000299155.1 Elephantulus edwardii
AAGGGTGCAACAATGAATGAATGGAATTCCAAAATCTCTGTAGATGTTCATTGAAATGAAAAATAAACAAACTAAATTAAATTAAAAAAATAAAGCAAGTTTGTACCCACATTGGAGCAGAAACTGAAGCAAGATCAAAAAGTTCTTAATAAAGCTGGGCTTGCATACTCACTCCAGCAGATTCAGGCCTCTGGGGATAGCACAAAGCTGTTCCCTGCAGGCCACTCTATACCAGGTTCGCTGCTGTTACCAGAAGGTAAAACATCATCCAAAGGTTGTAGTGCCAGCACAACTTTGAAAGTGCTAGAATTGAATACTCACCGTACAAATACACCAAGGAGACAGAAGAGAAGGGATGGCGGGATCCAAAGCCTTAAAGGAGTAAAAGAGAGCTTTGCATCGAGAGATGCAGGCCTGGGTCCTCAGAGTGAGTTGCAGAATCACCCCACCAGCGACCATGACAATGGGTTGCCAAATGATGAGAAGTTGGAAGAATTGAAAACAAGGGAGCCAAAGGACCAAAACTTAAGCAGCAAAGTAGTGCAAAGGGGACAGGAGTTCTTTGGCAGCAATGGGAACTTCCTTTACAGAATTTGAACTAAGGCCTACCTTGTGGAGATGTCATGTGAAACAGCTGGGCAAGTGTATTTGGAGCTGCCTTGATTTCTCTTTATAGATTAACCACCTTAGAAGAAGAAGCAGTGATCTTGGAATATGATTGGGAGCGAGCTGCATGGACTTGAATCTGACAGGTCATTGAGAACTGGAAGACTTTAGGGGGCCTTGGTAAATACTGGTCAGAATAGATTCAAGCTTCCTGGAGTACTGCTTCAGGGCTGACCCCTGTGGCTCTTCACTGTTCACCCCTCTTGGGCTCTGTATGTTCAAAACCAGCCTGTGTTGCATGTGGTAGTATAAGTTTCTGTGATATTTGCAATGTATGTTTTGGAGGAAGTTAAATGTTGCATTCTCACTTCATTTCCTCCTTGATTAATGAATACTAGCAGTTCTATAAAAGTTTACTTAATTGGTTATTTTCTTTATGTGGAAAATAAAGTAAAATATAGCAGTCTACTGGTGCCTTCTGGTATGGGAGGGTTTACCTGGAAACCCAGAAAGTGAGACGGGAAATCATTACATAATAGAAGGAATAGAGGAATCAGCAAGAAAATTCCCCTTGTTGATCACCCTGCCTAATGGTAAGAGTTTTGTCAGCTAAAGATCAGTCTTTTAGTTATTCAGTCTCTGAAAGGGATATAGAACAGAGATTTGACAAAAATTGCTAAGCAGGGAAAGGCATTTGGGTCCTTAGCATAAACTCCAGCTGCTTCCTAACGCTTTAAATTATCTGATTTCACCATTTTTACCAGATTTCTGTAAGGATGCCACAAGGTGGACAGAACACATAATATCTTACAAATAATGCAATAGCGTGAAAGATTTTTGGTTATGTCCCACGCCACATGGTTGCTAATGGAACATAACAGACTGGGACTTTTAACCTAATTCTGATATTCTCTAAAACAAAATATCCAGAATTGAATATTCTTAGCATAATTCTTAAAAATTTACTGATGCTTGTAGAGAACTTTGTTTCTAGGTAGAATTGGACGTAAGCAAGCAGTATAATCCAGTGAGAATTTTCATGTCTCATTAACAATTCACCAGCAAGAATTAGTCAGAATTTAAGGATATGATAATAAAATAAAAACACTTATGGTCCATGTAAGAAGAGCAAGGGCCATGTGGAAATGGCTGTTTCTGACCTTTATCAACTTCACAAAGTGGAATTGTCCCCATCAACATTACCACTACAAAGTCAGTTCCCATGGGGTTAGACATGCTCCCACACCTCTTTTCTACCCATCCCAACACCCATCTTAACTACTGGATCCAGAATCAGGTGTGACATCTTAGGCCACACAAAACCATATTGAAGTCAAAAGGTATAGTCAGGATTGCTTGCTAAAGCCACCTCAGCCTCTGCTATGGCTGCTGTCTGTAAGCCTTAGTCTGACTGGTGCAGCAATCTCTGGCCCCCAAAACATGTTGATTCTCTTGGTGCTGCTTTGCTAGTGGTGAAATTCTCAAGTTCTGCTGCTGTAGCCACTCAGTTCCTTGTGGATAAGCTAACATACTGCATATTTCCAACCGGCAAAATCAAATAGCTAGGGAAGCCATTTTTTTTTTAAATTGAAAAATTATAGAAGCAAATAATCTCCAGTTGTTGTCAACAGTTCATAATAAAGACATATTTCACAGTAAAAAAAATTATTTCATAAAAGTTGTCAAATTTCTGTGCATACAGTTATACTTACCAGTTGAAAGGTCTTTGATAAGAATACTGGCTTTCATTCCTTCTATGAATGACCCATTTTGCATTTCACCAATTAAGATATTTTGTTGATTTCTCTTTATTTTTCTGTTTATTCTGATTTTATTTTACTCTTATTGTTGATAGTTTTATTCTTTTAAAATCATCTAATTCTTTTAAGTTCCCCTCTAAAAAAATGATTGAGCTTCATATATCAAAATATTTTCTGATTTACTTTGGACTCCTAAATCACTGGAAAAACATCATAAATCATTTGTATGACAATAAATAAATAAAACAATTAAAACCTGTTGCTACTAAATCAGCCACAAATGATAGCAACACCAGGACATTTACAGAGTAGAACTGGATGATTTTCAGGGCAGATTGCTCGAGCACAGGCACTCCTGGCCTTTCTTCTTTTTTTTTTTTTTTTAATTTAGGTTGTTTGTTTTTCATTTCAATGAACATCCACAGAGATTTTGGGATTCCATTCATTCATTGCTGCACCCTTCTCCCCGCACAAACCCCTCCC
>NW_006400055.1:536950-538311 GCF_000299155.1 Elephantulus edwardii
AATGCCCTAAAATACAATACCTTTAGACCACTCTCTCCCCCATAGACTCCAGTGCTGCGAGCATACTTCATCCAGTTCTTCTCAGTCTTACCCCCACCCCAATGGCCTTTCTTCTGAGATGCCCCTGGTGGACCAAAGCCACTAGTTTTGGGTTAGCTGAGAACCCATGGCCTATTTGCAATGCTAGACACTTCCATGGATTACTTACAGTATTTTGGGCTGCTCAAATGTATGGAAATTACTTTTCTGTTACTAAAAACATGTTTTATGTATTATTAAATCTTATAAATTGAACTTATCAAAGCTATAAATTAAAATAATTTCCCCCTCTTTAAACCAATGTATAGAAAATAAGTAGAAATATCAGTAATCTCATTTTCCCTTTGTTCCTTTCAGTACTAGCATTTGAATTGGGATACATTCAGTTCGAACTGAATGTCTACAACTGTTAATCATTTGTACTTTCCTTTATCAGCATGATGGAAGTGGTTCAATGCATGATATCCAACTATCATTGTTGTCTAGTCCCGAACCAGAAGATAATGATCACACATACAAGGTATGTAAGTAATTCTAATAATAAACAGAATTTATAAACTATAAACACATATAATCAAAGTAATTATGTAGAGTTTTTCAAAATTCTTTTATCAAATAATGAGGTAGTAACAGTTAAAACATTAATATCTGAAAGCTTTCTTACTTTAGTTTTAAAATTATTTAGGTATGTATATAAAATTTTTATTTTATTTTGGTTTACTTACAAATTTTGTGTACATTGTTTTTCACATCGGATCTTTCCCTTTTCCTCTACCCACTCCTCCCTCCACGTGCCAAATTGTGCCACCCTATGAATTACCCTTACCCCTACCCATTCTCACCCCTCTGTTTCTACCCTTGCCCTCTTAGATCCTCATACACATTTTACTACTTATCTATTTCTATAATAATGGTCTTATACAGTATTTGTCCCTGAGTGAAACTGAGTTAGTTCACTTAGCATAATGTGCTCTAGTTCCTCCCAAGTTAGGTAATGATTTACAAAGTCATTACTCTTGTGTGCTCTGTAGTATTCCATCATGTGACTGTATCATAATTTCTCAATCCATTCGATTGTGGTTGGACATTTGGGCTGTTTTCATGTTCTTGCGATGGTGAATAATGTTGCTGTGCTCTTTGATCTAAGTCTCCATTTGTGCCTCAGTTCTTATTCTCTCATGGTATATTCCAACCAGTGGAATAGCCAGATCATATGGAATTTCTCTGTGGCCCCCAAAACATGTTGATTCTCTTGGTGCTGCTTTGCTAGTGGTGAAATTCTCAAGTTCTGCTGCTGTAGCCACTCAGTTCCTTGTGGATAA
>NW_006400055.1:538411-574915 GCF_000299155.1 Elephantulus edwardii
CTCTTTGATCTAAGTCTCCATTTGTGCCTCAGTTCTTATTCTCTCATGGTATATTCCAACCAGTGGAATAGCCAGATCATATGGAATTTCTCTGTTCAACTTTCTGAAGAAACGCCAAACTGTCTTCCAGAGTGGTTGTACCATTTTACAATCCCACCAACAATGTATAAGAGTTCCTATCTCTTCACATTCTCTCCAGCATTTATTACTTGCTGCCCTGTTAATCTTTGCCACTGCTACTGGAGTGGAGATGGTATCTCATTGTGTTTTTCATTTGCATCTTTCTTATTGCCAGTGATTTGGAGCATTTCTTTGTGTCTTTGTTGGCCATCTAAATATCTTCCTCTGAAAATTCTTTTCATGTTTTTTGCCCATTTTGTAATTGTGACATCAGTCTTTTTCTTCTGGAGGCCCTGTAGGATTCTGTAAACTTTTTATATGATACCTTTGTCTGAAATGGTATTGCCAAATGTTTGTTTCCAGTCGGTAGGCTTTCTTTTCACCCTAGTAGGAAAAGTTATTAATTAGCAAAGAAATTTAATCTTTAGAAAGTCCCATTCATCAATTTTATCCTCTCAAAATTTTGCATTTTGGGCTGTATTTTTCAGTCTCTTTAATTGGCTAAGACTTCTAAGCTTGTTTTCAGTTTGTCTCTGATGACCTTTTTGGTTTTGGGCTTTACTGCTAGGTCTCTGATCTACTTTGAGTTTATTTTTGTGTATGGTTTGAGATGTAGATCCTATCCTGGCTTTTACAGGTAGCAGTGCAGTTTTGCCAACCACATTTGTTGAAGAGGTTGTCTTTTATCCGTTTTACAGGTTTTATTTGCTTGTCGAATATCATTTGACCATAGATAGCTGGGTCCATTTCTGGGTTTTCAGTTTTTTTCCATTGTTCTATGTGCCTGTTATTGTATCAGTACCATGCTGTTTTTGGTTACTACCACTGGTTTTGAGGTCAGGGTGTGCTATGCCTCCAACTTCATTTCTGTTTTTCAGAAGTGCTTTGCTTATTTGAGGTCTCTTTCCTCTCCAAATAAACTTGACAGTTTCCCTTTAGATCTCCTTGAAAAATGAATTTGTTATCTGTATTGGGATTGCATTGAACATGCAGATTGCTTTTGGTAGGATTGTCATTTTCACAATATTGAGTCTTTCTGTCCATGAGCAGAGAACATTTTTCCATTGTTTTTTAGGTCTTTTATTCTGATGCCACATTTCTCCCCATAGAACCCAACCTCCTGGATAATCAGTTCTACATATAGATTGAAAAGGTATGGAGATAGGACACATCTCTGGCATACACCCTTCCCAATTTTGAATCATGCAGTGTTTTCTTACTCTGTTCTGATGACTGCCTCCTGGTCCAAGTATAGGTTTTGCATAAGCACAATCAAGTGTTCTGAGATTCCATTCTTCTCAGAGTCACTCACAGTTTGTTGTGATCCACACAGTCAAATGCCATTGCTTAGTCAATGAAACACAGACAGGCATTCCTCTAGTACTCCCTGCTTTCAGCCAAGATCCATCTGACATAAGCTATAATATCCCTAGTACCACAGCCTCTTCTAAACCCAGCCTTCACTTCAGATGGTTCTCTGTTGATGTGTTCTTCTCATCGTTTATGAGTAATCTTCAGCAGAATCTTGGTTACATATGATATCAATGATTGATAATTTCCACACTCTGTCAGATGGCCTTTCTTTGAAATGGGAACAAATACAGATCTCTTCCAGTCAGTGGGCCAGATGGTTGTCCTCCAGATTTCTTGGCACAACTTTGATGAGCACATCCAGGGCATTATCTCTTTGTTGAAATATGTCAGTTGATATGCCATCAATTCTTCTTGCTCATACATTGTTCATGAAATTCTTCTTTATCTGCCAATTCCTTTTGGTACAATTACTCTTTCCATCTTCTTTTAATGCTTCCTGGGTCATTTAATATTCTGCCCAAAGCATCCTTAAATAATACAACTTGAGGTTTGAATTGGTTCTGTAGTTCCTTCACCTTAAGAAATACCGAGTGAGTTCGTTCCCTTTGATTTTCTCACTCCAGCTCTTTTCACATTGCTGAAACTGAGTAGGACTTGAATTTCTTGCTGCAGAAGGTCAAGGACTTGCAGCCTTCTATATGAATTGAAGCTCAATATCAATAAAGCAAAGATTCTCACCACTGGGCCAATTCGTGATAGACAATAAAGCATCATGATAGACAATAAAGAGATTGAGATTTTTAATAGCTTCAGTTTGCTTGGCTCCACAATCACTCTTCATACCAGCAGCCAGAAAAGTAAAAGATACATTGCATTGGGAAAATCTGCTGTCAGAGACCTCTCCAGAGTACTGAAGAGCAACAATGTCAGTCTGGAGACTAAGGTGTGCCTAATCCAAGCCATAGTCTTTGTAATAACTTGCTATGTGTCAGAAATCTGGACAATGACTAGGGGTGATAGAAGGAGAATCGATGCCTTTGAGCTGTTGTACTGGACAAGAGTATTGAATATACCATGGACAGATAGGAGAACAAACAGGTTCATCCTAGAGAGGGTGAGACAGGGCTGCTCCTTGGAGTCAAGGACTCCAAAGCTTCTTCTGATATACTTTAGACATGTTGCAAGGAGGGACCAGTTCTTGGAGAGGGACGTCATGCTTGGGAGAGGGAAGGGACAGCACATGAGTTGAAGACACTAGATGAAATGGATTCTGTTGGCTAGAATTCTGTTAAGAATTTTTGCATCTCCATTCATAAGAGATAATGGTCTGTAGTTTTCTTTCTTGGTAATATCTTTGCCTGGTTTTGGTAGTAGGGTTTCATAGAATGACTATGGGAGTATTCCTCTTTTCCTATTTTTTATATACTTTAAGTAGAATTGGTGATAGCTCCTCCCTGAATGTTTTGTAGAATTCAGCTGTGAAGCCATCTGGTCCAGGACTTTTCTTTCTTTCTTCTTTTTTTAAATTTTTATTAAATTATTAAATTTTATTAATTTTAATGAACATTTACAGAGATATTGGATTTCCATTCATTCATTGTTGCACTATTTTCTCTAGCCCCCCCACCCGTTCGTTCCTCTTTTTTCCCCCCCTTGAAAGACTAATTGTCCCATTGCCACAGTGCTTGTCAAAGCCAGTTCTGATTAATCTCCTTTGTCAGTGTATTCTTTGCCATTCCCTATCACTCCTCCCTGAGAGACTTCACCCTGATTCATAAGGAAACGGGGACGGTATACTCTCTTAGCTACTTCCTGCTGAAAAGGGACGCTGTAGGTTTCAGGGTGAAGATCTGCTCTCACTACTCTGAAGGGCCTCTTTGGCAATAGGAAACACGTAGACTGTTGTGGAGATTGATTTTGGAATTTAGATGCACTGTAGGACTTTTCTTGTGGAGAAGTCTTTTTATGACCTTTTCGGTTATTTTGTGATGAATCTGTTCCAGTGTTCAACATCTGTCCATGTCAGTCTGTGTGGGACGTGCGTGTCAAGGAATTTGTCCGTTTCTTCTAGGTTTTCAAATTTATCAAGAGTATAGCTTTTCCTAGATTTTTAATATTAAATATTTTGTCTTTTTCTGTTGTGATGTCACCTCTCATTTCTTAATTGAGTTATTTGTGTCTTCTGGTTTTTTTATCAACTTTTATCAGTGGTTTGTCAATTTTATTGACCCTTTCATTTCTTCTTGATGCTGTAGGATTAGATTATATTTGATGGTATTGAGTTTGATCATTGATTTTGTTTCTTTTTTCCTTTTTTTTTTATGTGTGTGCCTCTTGTTAAGAACTGACCCTGAGGACTGCCTTAGCTGCATCCTAGAGGCTTTGGTATGTTGTATTTTTATTTTCATTTGTTTCATGGAACTCTTATATTTCATTCTTTTTTTTTTTTCATAACTCAATTATGTTCTAGCAGAGAGTTTTTTAGCTTCCACATGGAATTTTGTAAGTTTTACCTTCTTGTGGTTACTTTCTACTTTTATGGCATTGTGATCTGAGAAGATACTTTGTATTATTTCAGTGTTCCTTAATTTGTTGAGACTTGCTTTGGTTCCTAGTATATGATTGATTCTGGAAACTGTACCATGTGCACTTGATAAAAAAGTGAATTGAGTTTTATTTGTTTGCAGTACCTTGAATATATCCACAAGGTTGAATTGGCTGATTGTATAATTTAGATCTTCTCATCTGTGTTGAATTTCCTTTGGCTTGATCTGTCCTTTGATGATAGTGGTATGTTGAAGTCTCCTACCACTGTTATGTTGCTATCAATTTCTTTCTTCAATTCTGTTAACCATTGTTCTGTGTATTTTGCAGGTCCATTATTTGGTGCATAAATATTGACCAATCAGTGTGTAATGCTGTTCCTTTTCTCTGATGGTGTTTTTCATCCTGAAGTCTATTTTATCAGAGATTAGTATTGCCACTCCTACTTTTTTGTGATTATTATTTGCTTGGTATATATTTTTCCAGCCTTTGATTTTGAATCTGTCTTTCTCTTCCTTTTTTTTTTTGATACTTCTTCTGTAGGCAACATATTATTGGCCTTTGTTTTGTTATCCATTCGGCACCTATTTTTCTTTTAAATGGTGCCTTTAATCTCTTCACATTATGTGTGATTATTTTCAAGCCAGGTTTTAGCATTGCCATTATGCTGTATTTCTTTTTCTGTTGTTTCTTGTTACTATGGTCCATCCCCTTTTTGTTGGTGTCTCAATGTGAAGGACTTCACTTAAAATTTTTTGTAGTGTTTTTCTTGTTTTCACATATTCTTAAGTTCCTTCCTTGCTGCAAAGAATCTAATTTCTCTTTGATATTTGATAGAAAGCTTTGCTGAGTATAAGATCTTTGGCTAGCAGTTGTTTTCTTTCAAATTTCTGTATATGCTGTCCCATTGTCTTCTAGTTTACATGGTTTCTGCTGACAAATCAGAATTTGTTTTCCCTTTGTAGGTGGTCTCTTTGCTTTTCTCTTACTTTTAGTATTCTATCCATATGTTTTAATTTAGAGAATTTTACTATGATATGTTGTGGTGTTTTTATTTTTGGGTCTAGTCTTTTTGGTGTTCATTCTGCTCCTTGAATGTGGATTTCCCCATTCTTCATAATACCTGGAATGTTTTATTTTAGTACTTTGCCCACAATTTTTCCAGTGACTTTCCTATCACTCCCTTGTTCTGAAATTCCAGTCATTGTTCCTTTTGATGTCATCCCATGTAATTCTAATGCTTCCTTCATTTTCTTTACATTTCTCTCTGGTTTTTCTTCTAGTATGGCATCCACTTCCTAAACAACATGCCTCCAGAAACTCTATGAACTTTGATAAATGTTGATAGTTGTAGAAAGGCTTCAGACCTTTTGTTCATAGGGTCACTATGAGTCATGCTCCACTGGAAAGCAATCAACAACGTTTCCATTGAGGCTCTTCCAGCTCACTGATTTCTTTGTTCTGGTTTTTTTTTTGTTGTTGTTGTTTGTTTTCTGGGTTTTTTTTTTTTAGTTCTATTTTTTCCCCCCACAAGTGTGTTGGACATCTCTGTCTAAATATTCTGGATTGCATTTTCATGCTTTCCTGTTATTTCAAGTATTGTGTTGGCTGTACCCTTTCTGTCTTATGATTTTTTTTAAGTTCACATACCTCTTTATCTATATTATCAGTATTTTTTTCCGTTTTTTGCATTTTTTCCATAGCTTTTCAAACTACTCCTCAGTATATTTCTTCTGATTCACTGTGACTGGGATATTTGCTTCCATCATTTACATCTTCTTCTGTAGCAATTCAAATAACTTCATTCACATCAACACATTTCTTCTTGTTTTCTCTGGGTATTCAGTGGGTCTGTTTTTTTAGGAGAAGAGATATTTTATTTTTGCATGATGATTGAGGCGACTGCGGCTTTGTTGACATTGTGTGAGTCTTTTCTTAGTAGATGTTAGGTTGTTGTTAATATAGAATGTCTCAGGGTATGACAATATTATATGATGGCCCTAGATATTGTTTCACCCCTCTCTGTTTTTTCCAACATAGGATCATTGTTACCATGTAGAAACCGCTACTCCACCAGATCTATTCTGCTTGAGGTTTAGAAGTCTCATGTGATGTAGCTAGACAGCAGTGTTCAAGGCCTAGTACCTCTTCTCTCTACTCTGAGACAGTTCAGTAGCACATTCTTGAGTTCATTCTTGTACTAATTGCAGGTGATGTCTTAACAAGATTTTGGATACTGGTGATCCTCTTTGTTGCCACAAATGACGACAAAATGTGTTTCTAAACACGGTTGTCAATTTAAAAGTGTGCGGCAACATGTTAACCTGTGAAAGGAAGTGGAGGAATATGGCAGCAGGGGGTGGAGTTGGACACTAGGCATTCCCCAGTCCAATGCAGGTGGTCTCGTCTCTCTACGGGGCTCCATCCCATCCAGGGAGGTGGGGAGGTGGCAGCGAGGTATAAACCATTCCCTTACCTGTGAAAGGTTTGTTGTTGTTGTTATGGTTATGTGCCGTCGAGTCATTTGAGACTCATAATGACCCTATGTACAACAGCCCTAAACCGTGCTCTATCCTGTGCCAATCTCATTGCCTCTGACAAACCCATCCCGAGTACCCCAGTCACTGAATCAATCCACCTCATAGAGGGTCTTCCCCTCCTGCGCTGTCCCTCCACTCTACCCAGCATGATGACCTCTCTAAAGACCTGTCCTTACAACATGTCCAAAGTATGTCAAACGAAGCCCCAGAACCCTTGCCTCCAAGGAGCAGCCTGGTTTAATCCTCTCTACGATGAATCTGTTTGTTTTCTTGGCAGTCCATGGTACATTCAATACTCTTCTCCAGCACCACAGGTCAAAGGCGTCAATTCTCCTTCTATCCTCCCTAGTCATTGTCCAACTCTCTGATGCATAACAAGTGATTGCAAAAACCATGGCCTGTATCAGGCGGACCTTAGTCTCCAGAGAGACACTGTTGCTCTTGAGTATTTTGGAGAGGTCCCTAACCACAGACTTTCCCATCACAATACGTTTTTTGATTTCCTGGCTACTGGTGCCAAGAGTGTTGACCGTGGAGCCGAGCAAACTGAAGCTGTGAACAATCTCAATCTCTTTGCCATCCATCCTGATGCTACCGATTGGTCCAGTGGGGAGAATTTTTGTCTTCTTAACATTGAGCCTCAGTCCATATTGAAGGCTGCAGTCCTTGACCCTCTGCAGTAAGTGCATGAGGTCCTCCTCAGTTTCAGTGAGCAAGGTTGTGTCATCTGCATAACGCAGATTGTTGATAGATCGTCCACCAATGCTAATGCCACGCCTCTTCTCATAGAGCCCCGCCTCTCGGATAATCTGCTCTGCATACAGGTTGAAAAGGTATGGAGACAGGACACATCCCTAACGTACACCCTTCCCAATTTTGAAGCATGCAGTGTTGCCCTGCTCTGTTCTGATGACTGCCTCTTGGTCCAAGTATAGGTTTCGCATTAGCACGATTAGGAGACTGAGGAATATGGTGGTGGGAAGTTGGTGATGGGTGTTCCTCTGGACAAGGGAGAAGAGTTGGTCTCTCTGCGGGGCTCCACCTCAGCCTGGAAGCTGGAGGTGAGGTTTGGCCATGGCCACTCCCCAGTCCAAGTGGAGTGGACTTAACTCTCTGTGGGGCTCTGTTCCATCCCTGGAGCTCGGGAGGGCTAAGAAGGTGATGTAAATCTGTCCTTAGATTCCTGCCTGCCTGCCTGCCTTCCCTCCCTCCCTCCCTCCCTCATTTCCTTCCATTCGCAAAATTCGAGTACATTATTTTGAAGGACAATTTTTTTTTCTGGAACACTTCTCGCTGATCTTCTCTGTATCGTTCCAATTTTAGTATATGTGCTGCCGAAGCGAGCACAGGACAAATTTTTTTATGACAGTTTGTCCCTTTAATTTTATCAATTGAAGATTTTTTGTGAACTATTAGTCATTTGACTATCAATATAGATCAGAATTGAGATGTTATAATCCCATGTATAATTTCAGCATTAGGAAAACACTAAAATTGCAATAAGTTAGTAATCTTCTTTCATTTTTATAAATATAGATTATAGAACCTAGATATTGTAGTAAATGTTTGAAAGTATATATTTTGTTTTACAGCAACAACAATTATTCATATAATATGACTCAATATAGATCAGAATTGAGATTTTATATCCCATGTATAATCTCAACATTGGAACAAAACACTAACATTACATTAAATTAGTCATCTTTTCTTTTTTATAAATATAGATCATAGAACCTAGAAACATTTCAGTAAATGTTTGAAAGTATATGTTTTATTTATTTATTTAGTTTGAAAGTATATGTTTTGCTTTAGGAATATTGATAGCACATTTGCTAATGCATTGTTTGTTGCATATAAAATTTAATGACACAAGTTGCTTTAATCCTTTGCCAACATCAAATATGTTGCTACATTTACTATTGCCATAGTAGAAACTCAGTGCTTCCTAAATGTTAAATCCTCCTACTCCCTGGCAGTAATAAACTGGGGTTTCTATTCATTTGTATAATACCTATTTTACATGTAAGAAACTGTATAGTATAGAAACCTCAGAGCTTCATACATAGCCAGAGCCTGAGTTCACCTTTTGCCCCTCTATCTCAGCATCGGAAACCCTGAAGCATGGCACAACAGCAGGACTTTGAGACCACCTTGTTCTCTCCCAAATCAGCAGTGAGATGAAAATGGAAGAGCAGAGACACTAAGTCACAAACAACAGTCTTGGAGCAGAAGCTCAGGTGCAATAACCTTTACCTAGTATTGCCTCGGAAAAAATCCTTTCCTGAAACTTATACATGGGATTTGGACTTAAATCCTCCTAAATGTGAGAAAAGAGTAAATCAAAGATGTGTCCTGGCTCCATATAAAAGTCTTCTTTCTGCCTGACTTACTTTATTTAGTATGTTTTCAAGATTTTTTTCATGTTGTAGCATGTATCAAGACTTAACTTTACTCTATCCTTGAGTTATATTCTGTTGATACTTATACTATTTTGTTTGTCTGTCCATCTATTCATGGAAGGAGGAGTGGCATCACTTCCATAATAGCTTGCCTCCGGAAACCCTATGAACCTGGAGAGAGGATGAAAGGCACCCAAGCATCGAGGACTCTTCTTCATAGGGTCGCTATGAGTCACCTGCGACTCGATGGCGCTTAACAACAACAACATCCATCTATTAGTGGATATTTAGATTACTTGCCTCGTTTTGTTGATGGTATAGTACTGCATGAACATTAGGTTACATGCGTGTCTATGCTACTTCTTTCAAGTGTTTGGGACACATATATACATCTAGAAGTTGAATTGCCGAGTAATATGATAGGCTTGTATTTAACTTTTTGATGTACTGCTGAATTACGTTCCATAATGGCTATATCATTTTTCTGTTGTTTGTTTCTACTAGTATTTATTGAAAGCAGGATAACAGCTTGCCTCTGGAAACCCTATGAACCTGGAGAAAGGACAAAAGTTATACACGTGTCCAGGACTTTTGTTCGTAGGGTTGCCTATGACTCAGTGGCACTTAACAACAACAACCACCACCAGTATTTGCGTTTTCTTGACTATCCAAAGGCATGTATAGATCATACATGATTGTATAGATCATAACAAGAAATAGTTAACAGTGAGAAGAATGTTAATTATGCTTACATGAAAGAGGTTGTTGTCGGGATGTAGTTAGGAAACACTGCATGGTTTTAAAATAAGAAAGGTTTGTATCATAGTTGTATCCTTTCTCCATAATTATTGAATCTGGATGCTGAGAAAATGATTCAAGAAGCTGGACTTCATGAAGAAGAGTGTGGTATTAGATTTGGAGGAAGTTTGATCAGTAACCTGTGTTAGGCAGATAACACAACCTTGCTTGCTGAAATCAAGGAAGATCTGAGGTGCTTGCTGACAGAGTTCAGATCTTTTGTTCATAGGGTTGCTATAAGTCATATTAGACTTAATGGCATATAATATGAACAACATCATCACCTAAAAGGAGCTCTGAGAATTTTCATTTTCTCGATTGTTGAGCTTCAATCCATATTGAAGACTGCAGTCCTTGACCTTCTGCAGCAAATGCCACAGTTCCTCTTCAGTTTTGGAAAGCAAAATGGTGTCATCTGCATAACACAAGTTATTGATGAGTCTTCCTCCAATCCTGATACCACATTTCTCTTCATAGAGCCCAGCCTTCCAGATGTTCTGCTCTGCATATAGATTGAAAAGGTATAGAGATAGTATGTATCCATGGCATACACCTATACTGTTTTTTAATTGTTCAGTGTTTCCTTGCTCTATTTTGACACCTACCTCCTGGTGCAAGTATAGGTTTCTTATAAGCACAATCAAATGTGCTTCTCATTCTCAGTAAAGTGGGATTCTCATTCTTCTCAGAGTTGGCTGCAGTTTGTTGTGATACACACAGTCCAATGCCCATGTAGTCAATGAAACACACATATTGTAGAGTTCTTCCAAGCTTTTCTTTAATGAAGTTCATAGAGCTTGGTTTTAGTCCTAGGTTCATAATCCCCCTTGAGTTGGTTTCTGTGTATCGATCTTGCTTGAGTTTTCTGCAGATAGTGTTCCAATTTTACCACCATCATTTGTTAAAAAGGCTGTTGTTTCCCCACTTAACTCTTCTTGTCAAAAATCAGTGGACCATGGGCTCATTTTCAGATTCTCAATTCTATTCCATTGATCTAAGTGTTTGTCATTGTACCAGTAACATGCTGTCTTGACCACCATGGCAGTGTAGTAGGATTTGAAATCAGGGAGTGAAATGCCTCCTACCTTGTTTCTCTTTTGAAGGAGTGCTTTGTTTATTCAGTGCTTTTTCCATTCCAAATGGAACTGAAGATTGTCTTTTCCATCTCGTTGAAGAATGGGATTGGTATTTGTATTGGGATTACAGTGAATGTGTAAATTGCCTTTGGTAGTATTGGCATTTTCACAATATTGAGTGTTCCTATCCATGAGCAAGGGGTATTCTTCCACTTCTCCAGGTCTCTTTTTGTTTCTTGCAGTAAAGTTTTGTAATTTTCTTTGAATAGATCCTTTGTGCTTCTGGTTAGATTTACTCCCAAGTATTTAATCTTGTGATTAACTATTGTGAAGGGTATTGTTTTTCTTAGCTCTAGTTCTGTATTCTCTTTGTAGAGAAATCCAACTGATTTTTATATGTTGATCTTGTATCCTGTGACCTTTGCTGAATTGGTCAACTATGTCCAGTAATTTTCTTGCTGAATCTTTAGGATTTTCTATGTATACTATCATATCATCTGCATATAGAGATAATTTTACCCTTTCTCTGCCAATTTGGATACCTCTTATTTCCTTCTCTTATTGCTATCACTAAGACTTCCAGTTCAATATTGAAGAAGAGAGGTGATAGTGGGCATCATTGCCTGGTTCCTATTTTTAAAGGGAATGCTTTTAACTTCTCTCCATTGATAACAATGTTGGCTCTCAGGTTTGCATATATACTTTTTACTGTGTTGAAGAAATTCCCTGTAATCCTAGTTCATTGAGTATTTTAGTCAGAAAAGGGTGCTGGATTTTGTCAAAAGCCTTTTCGGCATCAATTGATAGGATCATATGATTCTTGTTCTTTGCTTTGTTAATGTGATGAATTTCATTAATTGTTTTCCTTATGTTGAACCATCCTTGCATACCTGTTATGAATCCCACTTGGTAATGGTGAATTCTTTGATGTGTCGTTGGATTCTATTGGCCAGTATTTTAGCCAGGATTTTTGCATCTATGTTTATGAGAGATACTGGCCTATAGTTTTCTATTTTGGTAGTGTCCTTCCCTGGCTTTAGTATCAATATGTTTGCTTCATAGAATGAGTCTGGGAGAATTCCATCTTTGTCTACTTTCTGAAATAGTTTATGTAGAATTGGTGACAGATTATCTCTGAATGTTTGGTAAGATTCACTTGTAAAACTATCTGGTCCAGGGCTTTTTTTGGCCAGAAGGTTTTTAATTACCTTTTCAATGTCTTCTTTTGTAATGGGTCTGTTCAGGTGTTCAATTTCAATTTGTGTGAGTTTGGGCAGGTTGTTCATTTCTAAATATTTGTTCATTTTCTCTAGGTTTTTACATTTGTTTAGGTTTAATTTTTAGTAATATTCTAATGTTAGTGTTTTTATTTTGGTTGATTCTTTTGTGATGTTGCCTAATTCATCTCTTATTCGGATTATTTGTGTCTTTTTCTTTTTTTCTTTTGTTAGCTTTGCTAGGGTTTGTCAATTTTATTGACATTTTCAAAGAACCAACTCTTAAGTTTTATTGATGGTTTTAATTATTTTTCAGTTTTCTATTTCATTTATTTCTGCTCTAATTATAATTTCAGTTTTTAGAGGGTATCAGGTTTTCTTGCTGTTCTTTTTCACTTTGTTGGAGGTATTGGGTTAGAGAATCAGTGGTAATTTTTTCCTGCCTTTTGATGTGTTTGCTTATTACTATAAATTTACCTCTGATTACGGTTTTGGCTACTTCCTAGAGGATTTTGTTAAGTGTTATTTTCATTGTCATTTGTTTATAGAAACTTTTTAATTTCACTTTTTATTTCTTTTAGTACCCAGTTATGTTGTTCAGCTTCCAAATGTATGGATTTTTCACCTTTATTTTCTTATTACTAATTTCTAATTTTATAGCCTTGTTCTCTGAGAAGATACTTTGTATTATTTCTATGTTGTTGAATTTATTGATGCTTGTCATGTAACCTAAAATGTGATCTAGTCTGGAGAATGTTCCATGCATATTGGAGAAGAAGGTATATTGTGCTTTTTTGGGGGGTGTATTAGCCTCTAAACATCTATAAGATTGAATTGGTTTAGTGTGTGGTTTAATTCTTCAGTATCATTCTTGAGTTTATTTCTGGTAATTCTGTCTTTTCTTGAGAGTAGTGTATTGAACTCTCCATGTACTGTAGCAGTGTTGTCGATTTCCTTTTTCAGTTTTCTTAATGTTTGTTGTATATATTTTGAAGGTCTTTGGTGCTTAGATACTTGGTATTATTATGTCCTTTTGTTCTTTTGACCCTTTAAGCATTATGTAGTGACCTTCTTTGTCCTTTGTGATGGTTTTTGCATTGAAGTTTATTTTATTGGAGGTTAATATCGCTGCTCCTGCTTTTTTTCTGATTACCATTTGCTTGGTATATTTTTTCCACCTTTTTATTTTTAATCTTTCTTTATCTTCACTTTTTAAGTGTGTCTTTTGTAGACAGCATATTGATGGAGTTTGGATTTTTATCCAATTTGCTATTCTTTTTCTCTTCAGTGGTGCATTTAGGCAAGGTTTTATCATTTTGTTGAGTTCTTTTTGGTGTTGTTGCTAGTTACTCTAGTCCATCCTGCTTTCTGTGACACTTCTGTAAGAAGGATGTCTCAGTGTTTCCTGCAATGTTGGTCTTGTTTTTACAAACTCCCTTAGTATCTGTTTTTCTGGGAATATCTTAATTTCTCCTTCATATTTGATGGACAGTTTTGCTGGGTACAGTATTCTTGTTTGAAAATTATGTTCTTTGAGTTTTCATTCCACTGTCTTCTTGCTTGCATGGTTTCTGCTGAGAAATCTGTACTTAATCTTATCTGCTCTTCCTTATAGGTTACTCTTTATTTCTCCCTCACTGCTTTCAGAATTCTCTCCTTATTTTTAGTTCTGGCAAATTTGACTATGATATCCCTTGGTGTTTTTCTTTTGGGGTCTATTCTATATGGTGTTTGCTGAGCTTCTTGAATATATATTCTCTCATTCTTCATTATGCCTGGGAAGTTTTTTTCTAGTAATTCTTTTCCAACTTTTTCAGTGCCTTTACTTGCTTTCTCCTGTTCTGGGATTCCGAGGATGCTCATGCTATTTCTCTTGATGGCATCCCACATTATTCTTAGATTTTCTTCTTTCTTGATCCTGCTTTTTGCTCTAGCATATCAGTGCTGACAATTCTATTTTCTATTTCGCTGTTTTTGTGTTCCGTCTCTTAACCTCTGTTCATGTGTTCCTCCATCAGATTGACAGCATCTGAATCCTTGGACCTCACATTTTGGATAGTGGTTTCTTCTTTTTCCAGTACCTCTAATGATTTTTATTTGCATTGTTTTGGATTTTTTTTTTAAGCTCCTTCTGATTTTTACTTGCAGTGTCCTGTAATTCTTCAAATTTGTTTTTCATCCATTTAAAATATTTAGTCATTTTTCTTTTGAATTCTGTGTCAAAAAGTTTCATCAGACTTTCTGGCTTCAGAAAAAGACCATTGCTACTGTGTCACTTTTTGCGGGTGATATCTTGCTTTTGGCTTGTGTGGGGAGTGAAGTAGTCTGCTTCTTTCAGGACTTTGCTGTGGTAGAGTGTTTCATGCCTGAGACAATCACTGGTTCTTGATTTGATGTCACTGCTCCAGAGGAAAGTTGGGCAGGTACATTAGCAGGTGTACCTAGGGTGGGTGCATGGGCAGACACAACACTTGTGTGGAGGGGGACAGAGGAGGTACACACACAGGTGCACATTGGAGGGAGGTGTGGAGAAGAGCTCACTCAATTTCTTGCTGTCCTGCTTTCTCCTCTTGGGTGGGTCCCTCTGGGGTGCCCTGCTCCATGATGTGACTCACTGCTCCGCACTATGGTTTAATGCACCCCACAGAGGCTCGTTGTACCCACCTACACTTTCTGCATCCCACCAATGCTTGCAGCTGCAGTGGCTGTCAGATGTCCATGTTGATCCACAGTAATGTTTTGAGAGGCACTTATGTATTTATGTCCTATATTTGACCTCTGTTGCCTGAGGCTATAGGTCTCATTTGATTAGGCCACACAGCAGTTTGTTTCCCAAAGTACCTGAGTGAGCACAGAGGAAGCCTATTGTTCCCTTCTGGAAGTGGCTTCTCCCCTCCGTCGAGGGGTCAAGGACCTTCCTGTTACCTGAGTTTAGGGGTCCCACATGGTCAGGCCAAACAGCAGTTTGTTTCTCAAAGTACCTGAGTGAGCATGGAGGAGACCTCTTGTTACCTTCTGGAATGGCTTCTCACCTCCCTCAAGGGGCCCAGGACCCCCCTGTTGTCTGAGTGTAGAAGTCCCACATGGTCAGGCCAGATAGCAGTTTGTTCCCCAAAGTACCTGAGTGAGCATAGAGGAAGCCTGTTGTTCCCTTCTGGAAGTAGCTTCTCACCTTTGTTGCAGGGCCCAGGACCTCCTTATTGTCTGAGTTTAGCAGTCTCATGTGGTCACATCAGACAGCAGTTTGTTCTGCAAAGTACCTGAGTGAGCCAGAGGAATCTTGTTGTTTCCTTCTGGAAATAGCATTTTACCTCTATCAAGGGGTCCATGACCTCTGTGTTTCTTGAGTTTAGGGGTCCCACATGGTCTTGTCAGACAGCAGTTTTTTCTTCAAAGTACCTAAGTGAGCACGGAGAGAGCCTATTGTTCCCTTCTGAAGTGGCTTTCCACCTCTGTTGAGGACCCCAGGATCTCCCTGTTCCCTGAATTTAGGGTTCCCTTGTCAGGCGAGACAGTAGTTTATTTTCCAGAGTACCTTAGCACAGAGGAGTTTTGTGTTTTATTTCTGCATGTGAATCCTCACCTCCATCAAACAGCCCAGAACCTCCTTGTTGCCTGAGTTTAGGGGTTCCACGTGGTTAGGCCATACAGACAGCAGTTTGTTCCCCAAAGTACCTGCTTGCTCCTGGCGAGTTTGTCTCACAGCGGCTCAGCAGGTGGCTTCTGGCTGAGAGTCAGCTGGCAGCTTCAGCTGGGGTCCGCAGCTCACTGTTCCTGCTTTAAGGGGTCCTGAGTGTTCAAGCTAGACAGTAGTTTTTTCTCAAAATAACTGTGGGAGCAGTACAGGGAGTACTGTCCCATGCTCCTTCCTGCTGTTTTGCGCTCCTTCCTGCCATCCCACCTTAAAGTCTAGTTTTATGGCTTCCTTGATGAATACATTTAAGAAACTCCATTTTCTTTTGATGCTGCTTAGGTCATTCAAAATTCTTCCCACAAAATCCTATAGCATTGCAGCTTGAGACTTGCATTTATTCTTCAGTTCCTTCAGCTTAAGAAATACTGAGTGAATTTGTTCCTTTTGATTTTCCAACTCCAGTTCTACACACCTTTCATTGTAATGCTTTGCTTTGTCTTCCCATGCTGTCCTTTGAAATCATCTGTTCAGCTCCTTAATACCTAGATTTCTTCCCTTTGCTTTCGCTTCTTCACACTCTACTGCAATATTCGGTGTCACTTCTGACGTCCATTTTGATCTTTTCTTCTTCCTCTTTCTTTATAATCATTATCTTCTTCATGGATGATCTTGATATCTTCCCATAGCTCATCTGGTCTTCACTCTTTAGTGAAACCTCAAAACTATTCCTGAGATGGTCTATAAATTCAAGAGGGATAGGTTCATGGTTGAACATTGGCTTTTGTGGTTTTCATTTTATTTTCTTTAGTTTCAGTTTCAGCTTGCATATGAGTAGCTAATGATCTAATCCGCAGTCAGCACCTAGCCTACTTTTTACAGATGATACTGAGCATCTCCAATGATTTTTTTCAAAATATATGATCAATCTGATTCCTGCATAGGCCGTCAGGTGAAGTCCATGTGTATCCATTTATGTTTCTTCATGTAAAAAAATGTTCGCAATGAGTAAATCATTGATTGTACAGAATTCTATTACTCCGTCTCCAGCTTCATTTCTGTCACCAAGTCCATGTTTCCTCACTACTGATCCTTCTCCATTCCTAACTTTTTCACTCCAGTCCCCCATTAGTGTTAGTGCGTCCTGGTTGCATGTTTGATCAGTTTTTGACTGCAATAGTTGATAGAAGTCATCTATTTCCTACTCTTTGATTCTAGTTGTTGGTGCATAAGTTTGAATGACAATGTTATTAACAGGTCTTCCTTGTATTCGTATGGATATTATCCTGTCACTAACAACAATTTCAGTGCAACCCTGGTTTTTTGGTTACCTTTTCATTTTTAACATACATATGTTTGATTCAAAATGTCCCATGCCTGTTTCATTTCACCTAGTATGTCAATGTCTTTGTGTTCCATTTCTTCCTTAAGACTATCCAATTTTTCTACATTTGTACTTCTCACTTTCCATGTTCCAGTCATTAATTAAGGTCAGTTTCCAACTGTTCCTCCTCCTTTGTGATTCCCAACACGATGGCTTATATCTGCCAGTCTAACCTAAGTGTGCGCTTTTGTACATAGGGCTTTTGAAGGCCTGCTAGTATGGAAGCTGATAGCCAATCCTTCTTCCTAGTCTTATTTTAGGTGCTCAGTTTTAGAGCAATATTTGACAGAAAATCATTTAACCCAGAAGAGCTGATGAGAGTATGTAGGTAACAGATCAGGTGTTGGTCCAGGGCCGGGTCCATGGAGAGACACCCCTGTGGTGCAAAGGTGTTGAGGCAGTGTTTATTTTGCAAGGGCAGTTTCCATACACTTCCTCCAGGAGGGTTCCAGTGTCAGGAGGAGCCCAGATCCATTGTCAGGAGAGTCCTGGGTCGGGCAGCAGTATTCTCAACACTGGGCCAATTGGAAGCATCCTGATAGATGGTTAAGAGAGTGAGATTAACAGCTTCAGCTTTCTCAGCTTCAAAATCAATACTCTTGGTACCAGCAGCCAGGAAATCAAAAGATGAAATGCATTGGGGAAAATCTACTGTCAGGAACCTCTCCAGCAATGATGTCAGTTTGGAGACTAAAGTGTTGTTGGTCCTGGCCATAGTCTTCACAATTACCTGTTACACATCAGAAAGCTGGACAGTGACTAAAGAAGGTAGAAGAGTTTAATGCCTTTGAACTGTGCTGTAGAAAAGTATTACATATACGTATTGAAGCTCCCTCTGACATACTTTGGACTTTTGCAAGGAGGGAGCAGTCCTTTAGAGGACATCATGCTTAGAAGGGTGGAGGGACAGCCCAAGAGAGGTAAACCCTGAATTAGAAGGATTGACTCAATGATTGGAGTAATGGGGGTAGGTGTGACAGAGACAGTGAAAGTGCCTCAACATAGAGCATGGTTCAAGGCTGTAGTACATTGGGTTAAGCAACTGAACAGCACATAACAATAACAGCATTGGGAGCTCTTGTGGTTCAGTGATAAAGAGTTATGCTGCCAACCCAAAGGCACTTAGTTCAAATCCACAAGCTGCTGCATAAGCAATAGATGGGCCATTCCCTCCTGTGCCTCTGAAAACCTGTTGGAGGGGCAGCTATATGTCTGTTCTGACTCAACAATACACAGCAATAATGTCTAATGAAAAGTAACATCTTTTCAAGTGCTTGTTAACCATTTCTTTATCTCTGATGAAATGTTTAATAAAATAAGTTCTATATTCTGGATCTTAAATCCTTGTCTAATATATGTTTCACAAAACTTTTCTCTCAATGTGCAGTTTGTCTCTTCACTTTGGTGTTTAAATATTTTTAATATAACTTTTTCATTTTGTTAAATTCTAGTGTTAGCAGTCTTTTGCTGCTAGCAATTTGTGTTATCTAAGGATCTGTTCTTAAAAGCTATATTCCATACCAATATCTCTATATTTTCTTCCAGGAGTTTCATGATTTTAATTTAAGTTTTTGTGATTCATACTGAGTTAATTTTCATATATGTTGTGAGTTATGAATCCAGCATATAGGTATCCAGTTGCCTCTGTACCATGTATTAAAATGGCTGTCTTGTTTCCTTTGCATAGACTTAGCACCCTTGTGAAAAATTGACAGGAGACGTATGGATTATTTCTGGTCTTTCAATTTCTATTTCATCAATCTTTATGTCTGTTAATTATACCAGGACAAGACTGATTTGGTCACTGTGTCTTTAATAGTATGTTCTCAAATCAGAATGTGTGATTCCTCTAACTTTGTTATTGTTCTTCAAAATTGTTTTTGACTGCTCTGAAGTCCTTGCAATTCTATATAAATTTAATACTGGGGTTTTTTTAAAAAAATTATTTCTGTAAAGAATCTTGCTGGGATTTTAAACTGTATTTCTTTGAGTCTGTAGAACACTGAGTATTACTAACATCTTTATGAGAAGGAATGTGGCATCAAGATTCGAGGAATACTCAACAGTCTACATTATGCGGATGATACAACTTGCTTGCAGAAACTGAAGAAGACCTGAAGCCCTTGACGCAGAAAGTCAAGGACTGTAGTCTTCAATATGGGTTGAAGCTCAGCATCAAGAAAACAAAGATTCTCACCACTGGGCCAATTGGCAGCACCAGGATAGAAAGAGAAGTGATTGAGGTTGTTAACAATTACAGCTTGCTTAGATCCACAATCAACACTTTGAATTAACACCAGCAGTCAGGAAATCAAAAGGTGAATTGCATTGGGAAAAACTACTGTCAGGGACCACTCTAGAGTGCTGAAAAGCAACAGTGTCAGTCTAGAGACTAAGTTGCACCTAATCCAGGCCATGGTCTTTGCAATTACTTGCTTTGGGTCAGAGAGCTGGACAATGACTAAGGATGACAGAAGAAGAATCAATGCCTTCGAATTGTGGTGCTGGAGAAGAGTCTTGAACATAACGATGGACTGCCAAGAAAACAAATAGATCTGTCTTTGAGATGGTGAAATTTCTACTAGGAGGCTAGGATTTTGATGTTCTGTCTCACATATTTTGGGCACATGACCAGGAGAGGAGAAGGACATCATGCTTGGAAGGGTAGAGGGACAATGCAGGAGAGTAAGACCCCAGATGAGATGGATTGGTACAGAGCTTGTGGAAATGGGGTTTGTTATGTCGGAATTAGTGAGACTGGGCAGGATTCAATGACGCTGTACCTAGGGTCACCATGGGTCATAGGCAACTTGACGGCACATAACAACAGCAGTGTTAAGATTTTTAAACTAGGAATGTGGAAAATTTTTGATTGTTCACTCTGCTAACCAAAGGCAGTGCTGATAAATCTTATCAGCTGCTCCACAGGAGAAATGTGAGCAGTCTCTTCCTGTGAGGTTTACAGCCTCGGAAACCTACCAGGGAGCAAGCTATGAGTTGGTTCTGTCTTAGCAGCAGTAAGTTTTTTAGTTAATAGGCTTGGGTTATTTTTCAGTACAATTTTAATTTTTTTCCCCATCTTGCAACCAACAATCTTAAGATATTGATGAATTACAAGAAGTGCATTTCTCATTTACACTGCATATGGCTATTGAAGAGTACGAAATATCCCATGGACCTACAAAAGAACAAACAGAAATGTCTTGGAAAGGGTGCAGTCTGAATGCTTCTTGGAGGCAAAGTTGATAAAGCTTAATCTCACATGCTAGGATAATCTGTTCCTTAGAAAGGGATATTATGCTTGGGAAAGTGGAGGAACAGTGAAATAGTGCATGACCCACAAGCACAGAGATGACACAGTGACTGTAGCAGTGGGCTCAAGTGTGTCAGAGATTGTGAAGATGGCACAAAATTCGACAAGGTTCAGTTCTGTTGCTCATAGGATTTCTGTGAGTCATACTCAACTTGATGGCAATTAACCACAGCATAGATACAGATCAGATGAAGGTTCAGTTCTGTTGCTCATAGGATTTCTGTGAGTCATACTCAACTTGATCGCAATTAACCACAACATAGATACAGATCAGATGAGGCACTGCTTTCTTCTTGTCCTTCATTCACTTCCAGGCTGAAGGGCCAGGCTCTGCCTTGTATTCTTGTTACTGAAGGAGTAAAACCATTAGCAGAAGTACACATGGTTTCTTTGCAGATGTTCCTTAGTCTGATCTCCTCATTTATTCTTAATCAAGGTAAGTAAAACTTGAGGGAAAGATATATATACAGAGAACATTCAGGATAAAAATAATTTAAGCAAGCAGGCACATCTGAATTTTCTAGTTTTAATTATTATATTCCTTACCTACTTATCCTTGAGGTCCTCTTCAAAGTTCTGAAGAGGAAGGATGTTATTTTAAAGACTTAGGCACACCTGATCCAAGAGACCAAGACTGAACCTAGTACCATTGAATTGTAGTGTTAGTGAAGAACACTGATTTTATTATGAGCCGTCAAAAGAAGTGGACTCGGAGACAGGGAAGAGAGGGGAGGGAGGAAATTGTGCATCAATGAATGAATGAAAATCCAACTTTTCTGTAAACTTTCATTAAAATATAAAGAACAAACAAATCTGTATTGAACAAAGTGCAACCAGGGTTTTTCTGTGGAGGAAAGAATGGTGAAACTTGTCTCACTTACTGTGTGCATGTTGTCAGGTGAACCAGTTCTTGGAGAGAGACATCATTCAGGGATAGGAGGAGTATCAGAGAAAGAGAGGAGGACCCTCTACAAGATGGATTGAAGCAATGACTGAAAATGGGCTCAAACATGATAGAGAAGCTGAAGTTGGCTCAGGAAAGGGCAAGGTTCAGATCTGTTGTTCATACATTTTCTGTGAGCTGTGGTTGACACCACTTATCAACAATAGCAGCATATCCATGCTCAAATCACTTTTCCTCTTGGATCCCTATGCTTGTGTGAGTAGTTTATTTTAATTTGGCAGATCTGCAGGAAGAATCTCTATATTTAAAATATTTTACTTAAGAGTACATTTTAGAACCTCTAAAAGCAAGCAGACCTTTGAAAATAGTTTTTTTGAGTTTATTTTTTCAGTGAAAACTTAAAAGTTGTTTTTTCATTCATTCATGCATACTTTATAATTTTTGTTAAAATTGATTAACATTATATCTGATAAAGTTCTTCATTGCATATTTTCTTTCTCTTCACCCAAAATACCCGTTTGTTTATTAAATTTTACTACTCTATCCCTCCCTTCAGAGTCCCTTCTAGGTATCCTACAATGATTCCATGTATAAACCTGTCCTTAGCTTTTTTATAGTGGTCTTTTTAATTATTATTATTCATTTTAATGAAAGTTTACAGAGACTTTGGATTTCCATTTGCTCTTCTCTTTGAAAAGTAAAAGTAAAATTCTTTCATCCATACAATCCCTCCCCCAAGTCCATTCCACTATGCAGCCTTTGATCTGTACCCCTGTCATGACAATAATACCTTTTAAACAGTCTCTCCCTCATCTGTTTCAATGCAGTTTATGTAATTTATCCAATCTTTCTCAGTCTCCTCCCAACCCCAATGTCAGTCCTGTTTTACAACAGTGGTACTATGCAGTATTTGTCCCTTTGTGACTGAGATATATACACAGTATAATGTCCTCCAGGGTCACCCATTTTGAAAAATATTTCATGAGTTCCTTGTTTTTGAGTGCAGAATAGTATTCCATTGTGTGCCTATACCACAGCTTCTCTATCCATTCGTTTGTTGATGGGCACTTAATCTGCTTGGGTGGCAGTTATGGTTTCTTTGAGGTATATTCCCAGTAGTGGTATTGCTGGATCAAATGGTATTTCTTTTTGCAACTTGAAGCACCATATTGGCTTCCACAGTGTTTGCACCATTTTACACTCCTACCAACAATGAATATGGGTCCCAGTTTCTCCACAACCTTGCCAGCATTTGTTGTTTGTTGTTCTGTTAAATTTTGCAATTCTTACTGGGGTGAGATGATAATCTCAGAGTTGTTTTGATTTGCATCTCTTTTAGAGCTAGGGATTTTGAATGTTTCTTCATGTGTTTGTTTGCCATCTGAATGTCTTCTTTGGTGAAGTATCTGTTTATATCCTGTGCCTATTTTTCAATTGGGTTATCTTGTTGTCGTGCTTGTGTATTTTATAAATTCTAGATAAAATTCCCTTATCTGACATGTCATTACCAAATACTTTTTCCCAGTCTGTGGCTTCCCTTTTTACCCTATTGGAGAAGTTTTTGGATGTGCATAGGAATTGGATGCTTAGAAGGTCCCATTCATCTATATTATCCTCTCCTGGTTATAGATTTTTTTAGGATGTTGTTGATTAGAACTTCTAGATTTTTTCCATACTTTTCTTTAATAAAGTTTGTAGTTCTTGGTTTTAATCCTAGGTCCATGATCTACTTTGAGTTGGTTTTTGTGTATGGAGTGAGGTGTGGATCTTGCTTGAGTTTTCTGCAGATGGTTTTCCAATTTTGTCAACACCATTTGTTAAAAAGGCTGTCATTGGGGGTCAGGGAGAAAGGTGCAACAATGAATGAATGGAAATCCAAAATCTCTGTAAATGATCATTAAAATTATTAAAATAAAATTTTTAAAAAAAGGCTGTCATTTTCCCACTTCACTGATTTCATCTCCTTGTCAAAAATCAGTTTTCTTATAACAGGGAGCTCTGATGACTTAGTGGGTAGAGAGTTACATTTCTAAACCAAATGCAGGTGGTTCTATTCTGCTGGTGGCTTCATGGGAGAAAGATGAGAGATCTCTTCCTATGTATTTTACAGCCTCTGATAATCTTTTGGAGCTTATGAGTTGATAGAGTCATCTACGATTCATTTGAGGGTTTTTTTGTTGTTGTTGTGTATTGTGGGTTTTTTAAATTTTATTTGAGTTTCAAGTTTATGCCATAATACTGCTTTTGTGACTGACTTAGGTCACTAAGTAGAATTTCTTTTATAGATCTATTCATAATTGTGTAGTTTTTCACAAATTATTTTTTATTGTTATATGATAAATACTCCCTTGTGTGAACTTAGCTTCTTTAGCCCTTTATTTTTTAATGATCACTTTGGATTGTTTTCTAATCTTTGTTCTTATAAATAATACTGAAGTAAGCATGAGTTCATGATGTATTCTATATACAGCAGTTCATTTTGCAGGGCTTATGTCTTTGGGATATATAGCTAGTAGTGGCATTACTCAAACAAATAGTATTCGGATTTCCAACTTTGTAAGTAAGTGCCAAACTGCTTAGCAATGTAGTTGCTCCTACCAGCAGTGTAGCATATGCTGTTTTCTGTTTTACTGAACTTTGTTGCTAGGATTTGGTAGTGTGGCCCCATGGGTAAGGAGTTATGCTGCCAACCCAAAAGCAAGAATTTTGCATCTGCTAGCTGCTGCTCCAAAGGATAAAGACGGGAACTCGCCTCCTGTGCAATTTACAGTTTTTGGCAATCTGCTGGAAGGTCAGCAGTGAGTCAGTCCTGACTCAGTGGCAGTGAGAATTGATAATAGCTGATGATACGGGTGATTTTCCTTATGTGTTTATGGCCAACTGGATTTCTTCTTTGGTGAATGATACTTTTTCATGTTCTCTACCCATTTTGCAATTGGGTTGTTTGACTCTTTCCTGTTGAGGTGCTGGAGATTCTATACATTTTAGAGATTTTTGTCATTACATTGTCAGATTGCCGAAGTCTTTTTAAAATTTTTTGTTTTTCTTTTTATTTAATTCTTTTTTGTGCATTTACTGTCAAATCAGATCTAATTGGTACAGGAGGAAATTGTCCCTCCTTCTCTGACCGAGCATCTCGTGGATTTGAGCTGTGTACCTCTGGGGTTGCAGTGCAGCTTCTTGTCACTAGGCCACCAGAGCTCCCTTTTTTAAAGTTTTTAAAGAAAAGTCTCACTATTAATTATTATTATTTTTTGCCAATACCTTAAGTACAGCTTCAACTTCTTTCTTCATTACCATTGGCTCCTGCACATATGGTACTTGGGGAGCTCTGGTGGCCTAGTGGTAAGATGCTGCACTGCAGTCCCGAAGACACACAGTTCAGATCCACCAGGGGAACCAGGGTATCTCTGCGGAAGAAGGATGGGCAGAATTAATTGTCTCTGAAAACCTGCCAGAGGGTCAGCTATGGGTCGGTATACAAAAACATGTAGGACTTGCTGAAATTTTCCAGTATCAGCCACTTCTTTTTGGAAGAGTGACTGTGTACTGCCCACAGCATCTTTCAGTAATGCTAACTTGAGGCTTAATTTTTTTTTCTACTTCTTTCAGTTTGAGAAATGCAGAATATGTAGAACTCTTTATTTTCCAATTCCAGTTCTCTGCACATTCCATTCTACAGTCAGGGACCTCTCTAAATTATTGAGGAATGGTGATGTCAGTTTGAGGACTAAGGTGCATCTGATTCAGTCTATGGTCTTTCCAGTTACTTGGTGTGCAATCTGAAAGCAGGACAGTGAATAAAGGTGACAGAATTAAAAATTATGCCTTTGAGCTATGATGTTGAAGAGTACTGAATATCCCATGGACTACCAAGAGAACAAGCAGTTAGGTCTTAGAGAAAATGCAGCCGGAGTGATCCTTGGAGGCAAAGATAATAAACTTCACCACACATATTTAAGGCATATTGCTAGGAGAGGCTGTTTCTTGGAAAGGAACATCATGAAAAGGTGGAAGGTTGGCAAAAGAGAGAAAGACCTTCAACTAGGTGGATTGACAGTGATTGCTGAAGTGGTCTCTAGTGTGTTAGAAATTGTAAGGATGGCACAGGCTAGGAAAGAGTTCAGTTCTGTATTTCATAGGATTTCTATGGGTTATACTCGACTCAACAACAACATCTGAAGTATAGGACATTCTTTCCTCAGAAATAGCACATTTTAATTACATATTTTTTCCTTTAGAAGTTACAGTGTGTCCTCATTTACTCACTTATGCTAGTTTCCTTATCTGTAAGAGCTAATTTAGTGTTGTCAAGATCAGATGCTTAAATTCTCAGATGTTCCTGAAACATAATAAATATTAAGCAAGTATTAGCTTTAGCTGCTGATTTCAATGTCAAAGACCACACTACCTCCTTTTATTTCAAAGTTTCAATAACCAGCAAATTATTTTGGAGGAATGATTTTTGTAAATGAACAGTTCATTTATTGCTATGTTTTCCTGGCTGATGTCATATTTCTAAATTGTTGTTGTTGTTATGTGCCGTCGAGTCGCCTGCGACTCATAGTGACCCTATGTACAACAGCCCTAAACTCCGCTCTCTCCTGTGCCAGTCGCACTGTCTCTGACACTCCCATCCCAATTATCCCAGTCACTGAATCAATCCACCTCATAGAGGGCCTTCCTCTCCTGCGCTGTCCCTCCACCCTCCCAAGCATGATGTCTCTCTCTAAGGATATTTCTAAATAGGACATTTTAAATCCAATTCAATATCTCATCTTAATGTTTAACATTTTTTTCAGAATGAAGTTTTAATAAATGAAATAAAGCAACTTAAAGAGGAAATAAAGAAAAAAGATGAAAAAATTCTACTATTAGAGCATCAACTTGTAAGTATTATTTTATTATTTTAGTATTTAAAATACGGAGAGGTGTTTTCCCCCTCATAAAACTACAAAGGCCCAATAGTTTTATTCCTTATTAATTTTATTTTGAATTAAGGTGAGAATTCAGTTTATTAGGAGGCAGTTATGAACCAAGAGAAAAAAAAACAATACATTAGGAAATCAGACAAGCTTCACATATGGAAATATATATTACAGAGCACAAGCAAATGTGGTCTTCTGGTGTTTCATTTTATGTCCAGACAAGTTTTAATTTATATACAAAGCTAAATTATCAGAGCTTTAAAGTCTTGAAAAATATACCACCTGTTTTCTTTGTAAGATCATTTAATGATGAGATAGAAATGTCTGAGAGAAATTGAAAAAGAAATCCAGAATAACAATTAGAATGAATGAGTTATGAAGTAAAACTCATGTAATAATAGACTAAGTGCAATAAATTTCCCAACCATAGATGGGAAAATAGTGAGCTTTGGTGGCTTAGTGGAAGGGAGTTGAGCTGCTAACTGGAAGGCAGGTCTTTCAAATCTACCAGCTTTTTCCCTGTGACTTACAGCCTCTGAAAAGGCACTGAAGGATCAGCTCTGAGTTGGTGCCAGCTCAAAGCTATATAACAACAACAATGTAAAAATACTTCTTGCTCATTATTTTATCTAATGTAATTTTATTTGTACTTTGTTTAAATTTTATAATTTTATTTCTAAAATTTTATTTTTAGTTAATGAAAATTTAAGTTTGACTCGCATACTTTGGCAACTTGTCCTTGGAGAAGGACATTGTGATTAGAAGGGTGGGGGGACAGTGCAGATGAGGAAACCCCAGATGAGATGGAGTGACATGGTAACTAGGGTAATGGTGGGTAGGTAGGCATGTCAGAGTCAGACTGGATCAGGGCAGGGCAGAGTTCAGAGCTGTTGTATATAGGATTGCGATGAGTATAAGCAACTCGATGGAACAACAGCAGCGTCTTTTGTAAATATTTAAATAAACACGAGATAACATCTGCAACACAAAACTAATTCTTACGAGGTCACACACAAGTTCCCTATGCTCTTGCACTTTGTTCTACTAATTCCAACACCAGTCTTACTGTTCTACTGGATTTGAAAGCCGTTGCAATAGCTCACAAAGTACATGGAACCATACTCACACTTGTGGGGCTTACTAGGGACGTTAAAAAGTTATGTAATTCTGTTGACAGAATACAATCACTCAGTCTGGACAGCTGCTGAAACGTGTTCACAGTCTTCTCAACCTTCAGGCTCTCAACTTTAGGCCAGTGCTACAAAACTCTTAGTCCTGACAATTATGGCGTGTCCCGCACAGGCCTCCAGTAAACTTGGGTGAGGGTTCCTGCCTCTGATTCCACTGGCTAGCAGTCCCAAAGTCAGGGCTGTCTCATGTCAAATCTCTAGTTTTCTGCTGTGGCTGCTGTTTCAATAGGCCCCAGTCTGAGTAGTTTAGGAATCCTTGGTCCTGAAGGACATGTACTCTGCAATGAGATTCCCAACTTTCTGCTACTGAATCCCCTCAATTTAAGGGTGAGACTAGACAATACCCTTGTAGATAGAATAATACATCCTACTTACATATTTCCACCAATCTACATGGCAATGTCAAAGTCAGTGACTGGGAAAACCACTTTGAACAATAAACTCTTGACACCAGTTTGGGAAAACCACTTAGAACAGTAAATTTGTGACACCAGTTTCTGAGGCTATAAATCACACAGGAAATGAATGCTTATCTTTTTCTTATGGAACCACGGGTGTATTTGAATCACTTGAGAAGTTAGCAGTGCAACTCCTTATGGATTGTGCCACTCAAACTGAGCTTCCTACTTAGTAAATGGGTACTCAAGGTAATTCTTTACTTTTTATCTGGTTAAGTATATGTAGTTTTGTGAAATACTGAAAAATAGCAATTGCTAGATTGGAATAATGTGTCTTACAAAAGATAGAAAGGAGAATGAGACATACCATTCTCAAGGAAACCTAAAAAACAGCAGTTAAAGTGACAAAATTAGACCAGAAGTCACTTGTACAAAATAGAAACTGTAGATATTTTTGTCTCACACAAATGTTTCACTGAAACTTTAAAGCAAAATCAATTGCTTTTACTAAGTTACTGCAAAAGTAATGCAGTTTTAAACCTTGAAATTCTATAACTTAGACTTTATTAATTGAAATAAGAATCATAATCTACACATTTTGCCAACAAGATACATGTTTATCTGTTCCACCTAAAACCTTATATTCTGAAGGTGACAAATTCTCTGAAAGTGTTTTTGGTGACACCTTTATCATTGAAGTTTCTTCTGCAAAAATAAGGAAATGATAGTTCACAAGAGATCTGGTGACTATGCCAGATCAGGCAGAGTTTTGTAGCCCAGTCTGCTGAGCTTTGGGAGTTCGGTTGTGTGACGTGTGATGGAGCTTTGCCATTGCAGAAACATTGGGCCTTTTTTTCTTTTTCTTTTTAATCTTTATGTTTATACAGCATGTTTATTTTATACTGGCTTACTTACGAAGCTTGCATATAATGTTTTTCTTTTGATAGTGCCAAATGTTGTTGGGTATCATAGAAGACCTGTTTTTTATCACATGTTAAAGTTTTGTTGAGACTTAGATAGTTTTTAATTGTATTCAGCAGCTGGAAAACATGGACTCAGTGACAGAAATGGAGCTGGAGAAAGAATGATTGAATTTTGCACAATAAATAACTTATTCATTGCAAATACATTTTTAAGAGACATAAATGAAGGTTATATACATGGACTTCACCTGATGGTATGCATAGGAATCAGATTGATTACATCTGCAGAAAGAACTGCTGGAGAAGCTCACTATCAGCTGTGAAAACTAGGCCAGGAGCTGATTGTGGAACAGACCACCAACTACTCATATGCAAGTTCAAGCTGAAGCTGGGAAAAATGAAACCGAATCCACGGGAACCAAAATATGCGAATATACCACAGCTTCTCAAGCCATTCGTTTGTTGATGGGCACTTAGGTTGTTTCCAACTCCTTGCTATTGTGAACAAAGCTGCAATAAACATGGGAGTGCATATATCTGCTTGGATGTCAGCTATGGTCTCTTCAGGGTATATTCCCAGTGGTGGAATTGCTGGGTCAAATGGTATCTCTATTTGCAACTTTTTGAGAAAGCTCCATACTGCTTTCCACAGGGGTTGCACCATTTTACACTCCCACCAACAGTGAATCAGAGTTTCAGTTTCTCCACAACCTCGCCAGCATTTGTTGCTTGCTGTTCTGTTAAATTTTGCTATTTTGACTGGGGTGAGATGATACCTCATACTTGTTTTAATTTGCATCTCTCTTAGGGCTAGGGATTTTGAGCATTTCTTCATGTGCTTGTTAGCCATCTGAATGTCGTCTTCGGTGAAGTGGGGAACCAAAATATGACTTTGAGTCTATCCTACCTGAATTTCAGAACCATCTCAGGAACAGGTTTGAGTCCTTGAACACTAGTGAGCGAAGACCAGATGAGCTGTGGGAGGATATCAAGGGTATCCAGGAAGAGTGCACACGATCATTGCAAAGACAGAAGAGGAAGAAAAAAACCAAAATGGATGTAAGAAGAAACTCTGAATATTACACTGGAATGCAGAGAAGCCAGAGCAGAAGGAAGAATTGAAGATACTTTAAAGAGCTGAAAAGATTTCAAAAGGGAGCGCAGGATGACAAAGTAAAACATTACAATGAAATGTGCTTGGAGTGGGAGTTAGAAAATCAAAAGGGCTGAACTCACTCAGCATTTCTTAAGCTCAAGGAACTGAAGAATAAATTCAAACCTTGAGTTGCTATGATCAAGGATGCTTTCAGCAGAATATTAAATGATCCAGGAAGTATTAAAAGAAAATGGAAAGAATATACTGAGTCACTGTATCAAAAGGAATTGGCAGACAAAAAAGAATTTCATGAAATAACTTATGAGGAAGAGCCTATGGTGATGAAGGAAGAAGTTCAAGCTGCTTTGAAGGAAATAGCAAAAAATAAGGCCCCAGGAATAGATGGTATACCAGTTGACATATTTCAGCTAACAGATGCTGCCCTGGGCGTGCTCATCAAGTTGTGCCAAGAAATCTGGAGAACAACCACTTGGCCAACTGACTGGAAGAGATCTATAATTGTTCCCATCCCAAAGAAGGGCAACCCAAAGAGTGTGTAAACTGTAGAACATTATCATTGATTTCACATGTAAGTGAGATTCTACTGAAGATTATCCAAAAACGACTGGAACAGCACATCAGCAGAGAACTGCCGGAAGTCCAGGCTGGGTTTAGAAGGGGTTGTGGTACTAGGGATATAGTACCTAATGTTAGATGGATCTTAGCTGAAAGCAGAGAATACCAGAGGAATGTCTATCTGTGTTTCATTGACTATGCAAAAGTGTTTGACTGTGTGAATCATAACAAACTATGGCTGACTCTGTGAAGAACGGGAATCCCAGAACACTTGATTGTGCTAATGTGAAACGTATACTTGGACCAAGAGGCAGTAGTCAGAACAGAGTAAGGAAACTGCATGGTTCAAAATTTGGAAGGGTGTACACCAGGGATGTGTCCTATCTCAATACCTTTTCAACCTGTATGCAGAACAGATTATCTGGGAGGCTGGGCTCTATGAGGAGAAATGTAGGGTCAAGTTTGGTGGAAGATCTGCGTTATACAGATGACACAACCATGCTTGATGAAAATGAGGAGGACCTGAAGCGCTTGCTGCAGAGGGTTAAGGACTGCAGCCTCCAATATGGATTGAGGCTCAATGTCAAGAAGACAAAGATTCTCACCACTGCACCAGTTAGCAGCATCAGGACAGTTGGTGAAGAGATTAAGATTGTTCACAGCTTTAGTTTGCTTGGTTCCACAGTCAACACTCTTGGCACCAGTAGCCAGGAAATTAAAAGAAGTACTGCGGATGGGAAAGTCTGCTGTTAGGGACTGAAGAGCAATGGTGTCTCTCTGGAGACTAAGGTTTGCCCAGTACAGGCCTTTGCAATCACTTGTTATACATCAGAGAGTTGGACAATGACTAGGGAGGATAGAAGGAGAATTGATGCCTTTGAGCTGTGGTGCTGAAGAAGAGTATTGAGGGTACCATGGACTGCTAGGAAAACAAACAGATTGATCCTGGAGAGGGTTAAACCAGACTGCTCCTTTGAGGCAAGGATTCTGAGGCTTCGTTTAACATACTTTGTACATGTTGTAAGGAGGTCCTTGGAGAGGGACATAATGCTTGGTAGGGTGGCCTGACAGCCCAGGAGCGGAAATCTACCTATGAGGTAGATTGATTAAGTAACTGGGGTAATCGAGATGGGTTTATCAGAGACAGTGCAATTGGCACAGGATAGAGCAGAGTTTAGGGCTGTTGTACATAGGGTCTTTATGAGTCGCAAGCGACTCTACAGCACATAACAACAACAACAACAAACAAGGAGGCAAAGAGCTCGCTTCAATTTTCATTCACTTCATGCCATACCCATTTGTCAAGCTTCATCTTTCCATTTTATTTCAAATGACGAGGGACTGGAATGACAAGCATGGAGTTTTTCTGCAACTTCTCATGTAGTTTTGAGGGAATTAACCTCACTTATCACCTGCACCTGCTAATTGTCAACTTCTGATGGCTGCTAATGACATAACTCATCTTGGAGTTTGAAGTCATCATGGCAGAATTTTTGAAACCAACATTGCCCTGGGCCTTCATTGACGCACTTCTTGGCCCCAGATTTCGTTGATATGTCAAGCTATTTGTGCTGCACAGCAGGTAGCTTGAATTTTAAAAGTAAATTTGGTGAAATTCTCCTTTTCACATCCTATGTTTTTTTTTTCACATCCTATGTTTTATATTATAAAGATGAACAAAATGTCCTTTATACTTAAAGACAGAATGAATGTAAAAGAAACTTCAAAACTGTATAACACACTTAATATTTTGTAGTAAAACCTACTGTGAAGTTACTGCATAAAGATCACGAAACAAATCCTGACTTCTTTTCAAGACCACATTATACTTTACTGATGTAAAAAAATTTACCCATTGTTTCTAGTAAGTCTGGAGTACATTAAAATATGAAATACTGTTTCACATTTCCCCATTTTTGATCATATTTTTGTTATAGACTCTGATCATAATGTTTAGTAGTGGTAGCCAACCATCATCCAGTTCTTCTGTTATTATTACAAGAGAATTGTCATCGTGACAGTTAGCCACACATTCCTTTTTTTTTTTCTATTTCTTTGTGTGTGTGTGTGTGTGTGTGTTGTGTTTTAATTCATTCATTGTTGCACATTTTCTTTCCCCCCTCCTGATTCCCTCTCTAAGTCCTCTTTGCAATGCACCTCTTGTTCCAGGTTGTTGTCATACATGTAGTACCTAAATATATATTCCTTTCAGACCATTCTTCCCCTCATCTCTTCTAGCACAATGTTCATTATCCATTTTTTTCCCTATTCTCTCCCCTAGCCCCCATGTCAGTCCTATTTAATAACAGTAGTGTTATGCAGTGTTTGATATTTCAGTCAACATAATGTCCTCCAGGCTCATTCATGTTGTATAATGTTTTATCTGTCCATTCTTTTTCAGTGCTCTGTAATATTCCATTGTGTGAATATACCATAGTTTTTCTGTCCATTTGTTGGTTGACATTTAGGTTGCTCCCACCTCTTTGCTGTTGTGAATAGTGCAGCAATAAACATGGGTGTGTATACATTTGTTTGAGTCACAGCTCTGGTTTCTTTACGGTATAATCCCAGTAGTGGAATTGCTGGGTCAAATGATATTTCTTTTTCCAAATTTTTAACAAAGTGCCAGACCACCTCCCATCATGGTTGTACCATTTAACATTCCCACCAACAGTAAATAGGGATTCAATTCTCTCCAGCATTTCTTATTTGCTACCCTGTTGAATTTCGCTCTTGTTGCTGACGTGAGATTATATATCATAGTTGTTTTGATTTGCATCTCACTGATAGAAAGAGGTTTTGAACATGTCTTCATGTGTTTCTTTTCCAACTAAGGTTTTGAACATGTCTTCATGTGTTTCTTTTCCAACTAATTGTCTTCTTTGGAAAAGTGTGCCCATTTTGTGTTTAGGTTTGTTAATCTTATAGAGGTGCTGGAGTATTCTATATATTTTAGCTATTATATCAGATATGTGATTGTCAGATATTTTTTCGCAGTGTATGGGTTTCCTATTTACCCTGTTGGAGAAGTTTCTGATATACATAAGAATTTGATTATTAGAAGGTCCCATTTATCTATTCTATCCTGCTTATAGATTCTTCTCCTATTTCTGACACTGTTTATTCTTCTCTTGCTTCCACTAAGAGAAACCAATTCTCATTTTATTTTCTTTTTTTCCACAAAATTCTTGGGTTATGGTTTTTTTCATTTGTTTTTATATTTTTTTTCCAGCCTACTGTCTGAATTTATAACTTGTGATAGAAATGAAAAATTTTACACCCAGTAATGACACACTCACTGTCTTACAGATTAGAAGCCTTTCTTTTCAGGCCAACGGTTGTTGACTCCCATACAAAGATGAGAGAGAATAGCAACCTTTTACCAATTGACTAGACATTTTATGTGATTTCAGAGCAAATGCTGTCTGTAGTGGCAGCTTTCTGCACTAACCGCCACACCTCTTTAACAGCATACTATCAGTTAGCAGCAGTTCTTCCTGCTAATCTGCTGCACCTGTTTATCAGCACATGCATGCAGTTTTACAAAGGCCAAAATAAGCAGTTTGAGGAAAATAAAATTCAAAATTTTTAGGCAGAAGGTTAGCAAGACTTAATATGGCAGTACTCATGTCAAGCTGGCAGTTTCAGGGTGCCTAAAAAAATGAGTATACTTTTTTAAAAAAATAAACGCAAACATTTTATTACCTATTTTTTAATGTAGTTTGGGAAATTTTTATTTAATAAAAATACTTTTCCTTTTCTCCCTACTGAGAAGAATGGGAATATGGAACACCTGATTGTTCTAATGAGAAACCTATACTTGAACCAAGAGGCAGTCTTCAGAAAAGAGCAAGGAAACACTGCAGGTTCAAAATTGGGAAGGGTGTACGCCAGGGATGTATCCTGTCTCCATACCTTTTCAACCTGTGTGCAGAACAGATTATCTGGGAGGCTGGGCTCTGTGAGGAGAAATGTGGAGTCAAGATTGGTGGGAGATCTATCAACAGTCTGCGATATTCAGATGACACAATCCTGCTTGCTGAAACTGAGGAGGACCTGAAGTGCTTGCTGCAAAGGGTCAAGGACTGCAGCCTCCAATATGGATTGAAGCTCAATGTCAAGAAGATAAAGATTCTCACCACTGAGCCAATTGGCAGCATCAGGATGGATGGTGAAGAGATTGAGATTGTTCATAGCTTTAGTTTGCTTGTCTCCACAGTCAACACTCTTGGCACCAGTAGCCAGGAAATTAAAAAGCATATTGCCATGGAAAAGTCTGCTGTTAGGGACCTCTCCAGAGTACTGAAGAGCAATGGTGTCTCTCTGGAGACTAAGGTGAGTCTGATACAGGCCATGGTCTTTGCGATCATTTGTTATGGATCAGAGTTGGACAGTGACTAAAGAGGATAGAAGGAGAATTGATGCCTTTGAGCTGTGGTGCTGGAGAAGAGTATTGAGGGTACTGCTAGGAAAACAAACAGATTCGTCCTGGAAAGTGTTAAACCAGGTGGCTCCTTGCAGGCAAGGATTCTGAGGCTCCGTCTAACATACTTTGGACGTGTCACAAAGAAGAATTGGTCCTTGGAGAGGGACATCATGCTTGGGAGGGTGGAGGGACAGTGCAGGAGGGGAAGGCCCTCTATGAGGTGGATTGATTCAGTGACTGGGGTAATTGGGATGGGTGTATCGGAGACGGTACGATTGGCACAGGACAGAGCAGAGTTTAGGGCTTTTGTACATAGGGTCGCTATGAGTTGCAAGCAACTCAACGGCACATAACAATAAGAACAACTCCTTTGGTTGATTCTATCAGTGTGTAAACTGTTTCTTAGTTTTTTTAAATATTAGCAGTCGTATACCATAAATGTCCTTTTCTGACAATTATAGATTCAGTTGACTGGGATTTTGAGAATTTTTGCATCTATTCTTGTGAGGAATATTGGTATATAATTTTCTTTTTTAATGGTATCTTTGCTGGCTTTTGGTATTAATATTATACTTTCTGGGATGTTGGCAAGTATTTTATCTTTTTGTATATTCTGAAAAAGTTTAAGTAGAACTAGTGTCAGCTTTTCTCTAAATGTTTGGTAGAAATCACAAAAAGACAATTGTATGTCATTTTTATGTGCCTTTGAGTTGGGACCAACCCATCGCCAACCAACCAGTGAATTTTCAGAGACAGTAAATTGCACAGGAGAAGACTGCTTATCCTCCCATGAAGCAGCTGATAGATATAAAACTTGCCTTTGAGATTACAGCGCAGCTTCTTACCACCAGGCCATATAAGACAAAATTCTAACCAGATGAAGTGTATCAAAAAGTTATTCATAATGATCAAATGGGATTCATACCAGGTATACAGATATGGCTTAGTAGTGTAATCCACTCTATCAATAAAACAAAGGAAAAATAATTACATGCTCATCTCAACTGATGCAGAAGTCATTTGACCCATTTCAGCAGTCATTCTGGAGGAAAAAAATGCTCAAAAAATTTTATATAAGGGAAATTTCTCAACAGAATTAAAGACACGTATACAAAACCAACTGCCAGAGATCTCATTGGAGAGAGATTGAAGGGCTTTCCCTTGTGAACTGAAACTGAACAGTTGCCTTGTATCATCACTCCTTTTTAATAATGTTTGTATTGGAAGTCCTAGCCAGAGCAATAAGGAAGAAAAGAGAATGCGGGGGGGGGGGGAACCAAGGGGTTAAAGCATACAAATTGGCAGAGAGAAATAAGACAAATCTCTTGTGGGTGATAAAATTTTTAATATAGAAAATCCCAAAGACTCTGTAAGAAAGTTGTTGGATCTGATAGTTCAGCAAAATGATAGGGTACAACATCAACAACATAAAAAAAAAAGTCAGTGGGATTTCTCTGACAAGTAACAAAAAGAATTCTGCTAAGGAAATAAGGAAAAAATGCTATTTATAATAACCAACCATAAGATGAAATATTTACTACAACAATGAATGAATGGAATTCCAAAGCCTCTGTAAATTTTCACTGAAATTAATAACAAATTTAAATTTTAAAAAAAAGAATTAAGTTAGAGTAAGGATGGCAATGGAACCACCTTACCTCTGTAACTTGATTTGTGCCACTATTAGAACCTCTACTCAAAATATTATTGCTTTTCAATTTTTG
>NW_006400055.1:575555-601857 GCF_000299155.1 Elephantulus edwardii
ATATTTTATTTTCTGCTTTTTTTAAATTTTTACACAATCAACAATTTATTCATTGCAAATACATTTTATAAGAACCATAAACGCAGCCTATACACATGGATTTCATCTGATGGTATGCATAGGAATAAGATAGATTGTTCTTGAATCAGAAGTATTACCAGACTCAGAACTTACTGCTGTTGAGTTGAACTGACTCATAACTGACCCTCCATTGTGCTTTCTGAGCTTGTAAATCATATTGCATGAGACTGTTGGTCTTTCTCTTGGAGCCACTGGCAGATTTGAATCTCAATAAGGGCACCACCTTTTGGTTAGCAGTGCAATTCCCTTATGCACTAGATCACTAATTCTTTGACCTCAGATGGTTGCTTCCTAAGGAATAATCTTTTAAATTTTGTATTTTCTTATTTCTTGTTAATTTTACATTTTCTTATTAGTTGGGGAGATGAGAAAGATGGGGTAAATTATGTATACTGCATTGGAACAGATGAGGGAGAAAACCGTTTAAAAGCAGTATATGATTGGGTATCATGGTCATGACGAGTTCAGAATGAAGGCTGCATAGTGGAGTGGACTTGGAGGGGGCGGGGGGATTGTATACCAATGAAAGAATTTTTCTTTTACTTTTCAAAGAGAAGAGTGAACAGAGGGGAGGGTTGGGCAGGGAGAAAAATGTAACAATGAATGAATGGAAATCCAAAGTCTCTAAATGTTCAATTAAAATTAATAAATATCTAAATAGATATGGTTTTATCATGCCTATACTTAAAACACTCATCTAAGAATGATTATATACTTTAATGTGTTGTATGATCTATATAAATGGCTTTCCCCCCAAATAATTAGTCAAATCCATGAAGGATACTATTAAAAATACTTTTTTTATATTAAAAAAAGTTTTAAAAATAGAATCATTAGCTGCCAAAGTAGTTGCACAATGGGTATATTATCCTGTGTTGCATAAATCAGTCAGCTGTAGGTAGAATTAAATTATGGTAGTGGTGATATTTGCCATCAAGTCTCAGCTGACCCTCCAGCGTGTTTTTACAGGCTGTAAATTACATGGGAGCAGATTGCTTATACTCCTCCCTCAGAGCATCTGGTGGATTCAAACCTTGTGTCTCTAGGATTTCATTGCAACTTCTTAATATTAGGTTACCAGAACTCCCTAGAATTGTTGTTAGATGCCCTGGGTCAAGTACTGTGAACATCTAACCTGAAATTTGCCTTTTTCTGTGCCATCCTCATCGTCTCTGACACACTAGAGCCCATTGCCAAAGTCATCAAGTTAATTCATCTCATTGGGCAGATAGATTCCTTCCTTTCTTTTGTGGACCCTCCATCTTTCCAAACACAATATCCCTTTCCAAGGAATAGCCTCACCTAGCTATTTGTATGTCCAAAGTATGAGAGATGAAGCTTTACTATTTTTGCCTCCAGGGAGCACTCTGACTGTAGTTTTTCCAAGACCTATCTGTTTGTTCTTTTGGCAATTCATAAGATATTCAGTACTTTTCTTCAGCATCACAAGTCAAAGGCATCACCTATTCTTTCATCCTTATTGATTGTTCAACTCTCTTATGCATAGCAAGTGATTGAGAAGACCATGGCCTGGATCTGGTGTCTTCAAACTAACATCATTGATCTTTATAATTTTGGAGAAGTCTGACAGCAAGGGTGTTGATTATTGATACAAGCAAGATGAAATAATTGGCAGCTTCAATCCTTTCTCCATCCACCATAATGTTGACTGTTAGTCCTGTACTGAAGATCTTTCTTTTCTTGATGTTGAGATGCAGTTCATACCAAAGATTATAGTTCTTGATCTTCTGCAGCAAAGATTTCATATCCTCATCGCTTTGAGCAAGTAAAGTTGTGTTATCTGCATAGCAAGATTGTTGAATCCGCTTCCAAACCTGACGCCACATTTTTCTTGTTAGTCCATCTTCACGAATTGATTGCTCAGCATGCGTAGATTGAATAGGTATGGAAAAAGGCTACAACCCTGATGCATACTCTTCCTGATTTTAAACCATGTAGTTTCCTTGCTCCATTCTGACACCAGCTTCTTAATCTAGGTATAAATTCTGTATGACTAAAATAAAAAATTTTTTAAAAATTCTGTATGACTACAATTGAATGTTCTAAGATTTTCATTCTTCTCAACGTTAACCATAATTTGATATGATCCACACACTCAAATACCTTTGCATATAGCATAAAACAGACATTTTTCTGGTATTCTTTGCTTTCAGCCAGGATCCATCAGACAGCAGCAGTTATATCCCTGGTGCCACACCTTCTTCTAAAACCAGTTTGAACCTCTGGTAGTTCCATGTCAGTGTATTGTTCTAGCTGGTTTTTTGTTTGTTTTTGATACTGTTTTATTTAGAAGTTCTTATGCATTGTTTTTCACACCAAATCTTTTCCATAGTGACACTGTCTATGTACAGCTGCTCTAAAGCCTGCCCTCTAAAGCCAGTCTCACTGATTCTGACACATCAACCTCCATTTCCCCAGTTACTGTATCAATCCATCTCATCTGGGGTCTTCCTTTCCTGCGTTTCCCTCTACCCTGCCTCCTGGCCTCATGCTTAAAGTATGTGAGATGGAGCTTCAATATCCTTACCTTCCAGGAAAAACTTGGTTTCACCCTCTCCAAGACAGACCTGTTTGTTTTCTTGGCAACATGTTATCTATTTCTACAATAATGATCTTACACAATACTTGTCCTTATGAGAATGAGTTAGTTCACTTAGCATAATGCTCTCCAGTCCCTCCCAAGTTAGGTAGTAATTTTCAAAATCATTGCTCCTACATGTTGTGTAGTATTCCATCATGTGAAGATATCATAATTTCTCAATCCATTCAATTGTAGTTGGACATTTAGGCTGTTTCTCTGTTGTGATAATGAATAACAGTGCTATGAACACTGGTGTACAAATCTCCATTTGTGCCTCAGTTCTAACTTTCTTGAAATATATGCAAAGTAGTGGAATGCTGGATCATATGGAATTTTTATATTCAGCTTTTTGAGGAAACACCGAACTGCCTTCCAGAGTGGTTGTACCATTTTACAATTCCATCAACAATGTATAAAAGTTACTATCTCTCCACATCCTCTCCAACATTTGTTACTTGCTGTCCTGTTAAACTTTGCCACTGCTACTGGGTGAGATGGTATCTCATTGTGAGTTTGATTTGCATTTCTTACTGCCTGTAATTTTGAGCATTTCTTCTTGTGTCTGTTGGCCATCTGAATATCACCCTCTTTGAAAAGTCTTTGCATGTCTTCTGCCCATTTTATGATTGTATTATCAGTTTTTTTCTTCTGGAGGCTCATAGGTTAAATTGTCACTGTCGATGATACGATAGTGTACATAGAAAACCCCAAAGACTCAACAAAAAATGTGTTAGAGCTAGTAGACCAATTTATTAGAGTGGAAGGATATAAGATTACTATCAAAAAATCAGTGGGATTCCTCTAGAGTTACAAAGAGAACTCAGAGAAAAAAAGCAAGAAAGTGATACCATTTACAAATACAAATTGGGATATTTGGTAGTGAACCTAACTAGAAACACATAAGACCTATACAAAGAAAACTACAGAGCATTTTTTTCGAGATACAATAAAAGACTTAAATAAGTGGAAAAATGTTCCCTGTTCATGGATAAGGAGACTCAGTATATTGAAAATTATAATCCTACCAAAAGTAATCTAAATGTTTAACACAATCCCAGTACAGATACCAAATTCATTTTTCAAGGAGTTATAAAGAAATACAAAAGTATAAATAAAAATTTCAAGCTTACTTGGAGAAGAAAGAAAACCAAAATAAGCATTTCTGAAAAATGAAAATGAAGTGGAAGGCATAGCACTCCCTGACCTCAGAATCTACTACACAACAGTAGTAACCAAAACAGCATGGCACTGGTACAATGATAAGCACATAGACCAGTGGAGCAGATTTGAGAATCCAGAAATGGACCCAGCTATCTTTGGTCAACTGATACTCGACAAGGAAATAAAACCTATCAAATAATGAATGACAACCTCTTCAATAAGTGGTGCTGGCAAAACTTGACTGCTAACTGCAGAAAGCTGAAACAGGATCCACATCTCACACCATAGAAAAAAAACAACTCCCAGTGAGTCAGAGACATGGGAGTAAAACCCCAAACCACAAATTTCATAAGAAACAAACTGGGATCAAGCTTGGATGACCTAGTCTATAGTATAAAGAGACCGTCAAATACAACCAGAAATGCACAATCTGGAGAGGATAAAATTGGTGAATGAGACCTGTGTACGTCAAAAACATTTTCCAACAGAGTGAAAAGAAAACTTACGGGGAAAACCATTTGGCAATACCATTTCACAGAATGGTCTCATATAACAAGTTTATAGCCATTTTTTAAATTTATTTATTTTTGTTTTTGTTGTGTACTGTCAAATTGGATCTGACTGGCACAGGAGGAGATTTTCAACATTATCTTGCTTGCTTGAGATAGTATTGATATGTTCGATAATTTTCACACTCTGTTGGGTCACCTTTTTTGGAAATAGAGAAAGTTTTGAATCGCTTAGTTGGTCAGGTTGCTCTCCTTCAGATTTCCTTGCATAGACTGGAGAGCATATTAGAGGTTGCATCTGTTGGCTAAAACATGTCGTCAGTGGGTATTCCATCGATTCCTAAGTATTCACTTCATCTTTCATCACCATTGGCTCTTCTTCATATAGTACTTCCTAAAATTTTTAGTGTCAGGTAATTCTTTTTGGTGCTTTGACTCTGTTGTTTATGATTAATTTCAATGAACAATCCGTTGCGTTGTGTAAGACCAAACATCCTTCAAAATCATTCCGGTGAGCCAACGCATTGTAGCAGAGATTCTTCAAAATATTCTAATGAGCTGAAACCGTAAAAGGACTTCTACAGCACTGCATGTGTCAACACACAGCCAGGTTACCAGACTGGTAGTATTCAGTATCCAGTGGAGTCCCATCAGAATGTCACTAAGATACTGTGACGTAGGTGCACTGACCTTTACACCTCTAACTATGGAATCATGATTGTTTAGGGTAATACTACAGCTTGTGCTGTTGTTTTCTTTATAGCTCATGTTGTTGTTGTTATGTGCCGTCGAGTCACTTCTGACTCATAGCGACCCTATGTACAACGGCTCTATCTTGTGCCAATCACACTGGCTCCGACACACCCATCCCGATTACCCCAGTCACTGAATCAATCCACCTCATAGAGGGTCTTCCCCTCCTGCACTGTCCCTCCACTCTCCCAAGCATGAAATCCCTCTCCAAGGACCTGTCCCTCCTTACAACATGTCCAAAGTATATCAGATGAAGCCCCAGAATCCTTGCCTCCAAGGAACAGCTTGGTTTGACCCTTTCCAGGATGAATCTGTTTGTTTTCCTAGCAGTCCATGGTACCCTCAATACTCTTCTCCAGCACCACAGCTCAAAGGCATCAGTTCTCCTTCTATCCTCCCTAGTCATTGTCCAACTCTTCTGATGCTTAACAAGTGACTGCAAAAACCAGGGTGTGTATTGGGTGCACCTTAGTCTCCAGAGAGACACCATTGCTCTTCAGTACTTTGGAGAGGTCCCTAACAGCAGACTTTCCCATCGCAATATGTCTTTTAATTTCCTGGCTACTGGTGCCAAGAGTGTTGACTGTGGAGCTAAGCAGACTAAAGTTGTTAACAATCTCAATCTCTTCACCGTTCATCCTGATGTTGCCAGTTGGTCCATTGGTGAGAATCTTTGTCTTCTTGACATTGAGCCTCAATCCATATTGGAGGCTTCAGTCCTTGACCCTTTGCAGCAAGCACTTCAGGTCCTCCTCAGTTTCAGCAAGCAGTTTTGTGTCATCTGCATAACACAGATTGTTGAAAGGTCTTCCACCAATCCTGACGCCACACTTCTCCTCGTAGAGCCCAGCCTCCCAGATAATCTGTTCTCCATGCAGGTTTAAAAGGTATCGAGATAGGACACATCCCTGTCGCACACCCTTCCCAATTTTGAACCATGCAGTGTTTCCTTGCTCTGTTCTGAGAGCTGCTTCTTGGTCCAAGTATAGGTTTCGCATTAGCAGGTTCAAGTGTTCTGGGATTACCATTCTTCTCAGAGTCAGCCACAGTTTGTTATGATCCACACAAAGGCCTTTGCATAATCAATGAAACACAGACATTCTTCTGGTATTCCCTGCTTTCAGCTAAGATCCATCTGACATTAGCTACAATATCCCTAGTACCATGACTCCTTTTAAACCCAGCCTGTACTTCTGGCAGTTTTCTGCTGATGTGCTGTTTCAGTCATTTTTAGATAATCTTCAGTAGAATCTTGCTTGCATGTGAAATCAATGATACTGTTCTATAGTTTCCACACTCTTTGGGATGGGAACAGATATAGCTCTCTTACAGTCAGTTGGCCAAGTGGTTATTGTCCAGATTTCTTGGTATAACGTGGTGAGCACATGCAGGGCAGCATCCGTTAGCTGAACTATGTCAGTTGGTATACCATTTATTCCTGGGGCCTTATTTTTTGCTATTTTCTTCAAAGCAGCTTGAACTTCTTTCTTCATCACCATAGGCTCTTGCTCATATGTTATTTCATTAAATCCTTCTGTGTGTGCCAATTCTTTTCCATACAGTGTCTCAGTATATTCTTTCCATCTTCTTTTAATACTTCCTGGATCATTTAATATTCTGCCTAAAGCATCCTTGTTTATAGCAACTCGAGGTTTGCATTTATTCTTCAGTTCCTGAGCTTAAGAAATGCTGAACATTAGGCCCTTTTGATTTTCTGACTCCAGCTCCTTGCACATTTCATTGTAATATTTTGCTTTGTCATCCCATGCTGCCTTTTGGAATCTTCTGTTCAGCTCTTTAGTATCTTGAACTCTTCCTTGTGCTTTGGCTTCTCTGCGCTCCAGTGCAATATTCAGAGTTTCTTCTGTCATCCGTTTTGGTCTTTATTTTTTCCCTCTTCTGTCTTTGTAATGACCGTTTGCACTCTTTCTGGATGATACCTTTGACATCCTCCCACAGTTCTTTTGGTCTTCACTCATTAGTGTGCAAGGCCTCAAAACTGATCCTGAGATGGCTCATGTAGTTTTATATTGTCTACATCTTCGTAGGTAGCTCTGGTGGTCTAGTGGTAAGAAGCTGCATTGCAAGCCCAAAGGCACACAGTTCCAGCCAACCAGCTGCTCTGTAGAAGAATGGTGAGGAAATCTTTTCCTATGCAGTGTACTGCCTCTGAAAACCCATTGGAGGGTCAGCTGTGAGTCAGTTCTGACTCAGCAGCACACAACATCACCACCTCCACCACATCTCTGTACAATATACAAGAGTTCACCTATTTTGGGCTTTAAAACAGGTAGAAATTTTCTACAGTAATTAAACATTTCACAATTCTCTTCTTTACTGGCTGATTCTACAAACCAATACATGAGTCAGATGTGTTATTATTGAATAGAATTTTGTGTTTACCCCAAGTACTGTACATCTTTCTTGGTAAATGCTTTTGTTGTTAGATGCCATCAAGTTGTCTTCCACAGGTCATGCGGAATGAAAGTCTGCTCAGTCCTGCCCAGCTTCACAGCTCCTGCTGTGCCTAGGCCTACTGTTAACAGTCACTATTTCAAGTTTGCAGTATTTTCCATATATATTTTGTTTTCTTCTAGGAAAGAGTCTTTAGTTACTTTATTTGTAGGTATACAGAATTACACCAATGTAAAAACTTATGATTTTGTTCAGGCAACACGGTGTAACTGCCATCAAAAATCTAAAGAGGAAAAACGCACATATGCTGATAAATTTACCCAAACACTCTGGAGAAGAATTTCTGTGAGTAACATATACTTTTATCATTTTATAACTTGATGCTTTGTTTACCCTTTTAAATATAAAATAATTTTTAATCTCCTATGTCTTGGCTGTTAATTGGTTTGTTGGTTTTTGTTCCTTACATATTCATATGCTTTCTAAACCTTTGCTTTTTCTTTGTGTGTCTTATGTAAATGAGTGTGTGGCTTTAACAGCTTTTCCATTTTACAAACTGTCACTCATTTTATTTGAGTGTCTAATCTTTTTCTGCATGTGTTTATGGAAGTAGGATTTCCAGATGTCCTTAGAAAAGTCCAATATGAACCATTCCCGTTTTAGCAATGTATGACACTTGAAAAATATATATCATTTTTCTTTCTTGTTATTGATATCTTTCAGATACATTCTATTATAATTGCTTAGATTTTGAGCTTGTTAGAAGGTGTCAAGCCATACTATAGTAAAAGTTATGTTTTGGGAATAGTTGAAATTTAAAAGGGAGACATCTAATCTGTACTTGCATTTTTTAAAAAAAAGTATATGTATCCCAAAAAATATTTAGTGCTAGAAATACCCAGGTTGTTAAAACTTAGTTCAGGATGTGAATGAGCCTTAGAATGATCACTGTAGCCTTGAATTAGTACTAGTCTATTCTATAGGGCCAGTAAGCAAATTCTTGGTGAACCATCTATGATTTGTCTTTTGCCTTATTTTTAGCAGCATAATCAGTAATGCAAATAATATAAATATATTATTATAATCCATTACCTTGTTTATAAAACTATAGGCCTTTTAACAATAAAAACGTTTCTTCTAATGAATAGTTCACTTTGTGTGTGTGTGTGTGTGTGTGTGTGTGTGTGTATTTGTTTAAGGTTTTACTTTGTTTTTTGTGTGTATAGGGTATACCATCTTCAAAATGAGTTTGTTCATAAAATTTAGGTGACCGTTTCCTATTCTGGATGTTAGGCTATTGAGGTTGAAATGGGAGATTGGGGAAGGAAATGCATAGATGAATAAGGATTCTTCCCTCAACAATTATGGTGGTATACTGGTGTAGTTAAAATGATATTTCTGTAAGGCTCAGAAGACGGAGATACTTGCTGGAGGAATCATGGAGCTTGATGATGACAGAATTTGAGTCATAGAAAAACAGAACTTACTTGGTGAAGTCTCTTATGTGATTGAGCACAGTGATTAATTTCTTTAATATGCAAATATTTGGAAACGTTGTAGAGCCAATTACAAAAGAAAACATTGTACATCTTGTTTCTAAATGGAGCAGTGGGATTCTCAGGTTTCCCCAAGTTTTTTGTGGGGAAATATGTACTTGCAGATTGACTTTCTCATTCAGTTTAGAATCCTTATGAGAGGGTTCGTTAGTACCCTCAACTTCACTGTTCTAGAAACTATTAACCTGCTTACTGAAATAACAAGTATAAACCAATAGCAATACATTCCTGAGCATATTCCTAAATTAGTTTTAACTGATTTTAGATGAAATAAAGGTCAGTTTTCAGGTCTAACATTCCTTAACAGACTTAAATTTGATTTGTTTGGCCTTTTTTTTCTGGTAGCTTTTGGCACCAGCAGTCATGATATTAAAAAATGTATTGTGATGGGAAAGTCTACTGTTAGGGACCTCTCCAAAGTACTGAAGAGCAGTGGTGTCACTCTGGAGACTAAGGTGCACCTGATACGGGTAATGGTCTTTGCAATCATTTGCTGTGCATCAGAGAGTTGAACAATGACTAGGGAGGATAGAAGGAGACTTGATGCCTTTGAGAAGATTATTGAATGTACCATACACTGCTAGGTTCGACCTGGAGGTGCTTAAACCAGGCTACTCCTTGGAGGCAAGGATTCTGAGGCTTCGTCTGACATACTTTGGACCTGTTGTAAGGCGGGACCAGTCCTTGGAGAAGGACATCATGCTTGGGAGGCTGAAGGGACAGCGCAGGAGGGGAAACCCTCTATGAAGGTGGATTGATTCAGTGACTGGGGTAATTGGGGTGGGTGTGTCAGAGACAGTGAGATTGGCACAACACAGAGCAGAGTTTAAGGCTGTTGGATTCAGTGTCCCTTTAAGTCACAGGTGACTTGACGGCAGGTAACAGTAACATTTGTATAAAAATTCCTTAGACAACTGTCTTTGTTAAATAACAAAAGCCAAGCAGATTAAATAGCCTATTAAAGTTTCTGTAATTAATAAAGAAATGAGATAGTAATGATCAATAATTAGTACTGTAATTTATGACTTCTGATTGCTGCTTCCTTCTCCCTAAAGCCCAGGGGAAACTTAAAGGTTTAATGGAGGTAATCTCTGGTCAAAGAGACAGTAAAAAGAAAGGCCGAGAGGGGGGAAGAAGCCTATTTGCAATAACAAATACATGATTTTGGTTGGGATAGCAGAAGTTAGTATAAAGCTTATTTTAAGGTACAATTAAAATTCTTATCTACTAATTACCATAAAAATAGTTTACTAAGATATATTTACTTAAATATTAATGTGTCTGTTACCTGAAAGAGTTTAAAATAAGTTAATATATTCTGTCACTGTGGTAATGGGGATAGGCGTGTTGGAGACAATGAAATTGACAAGCAATAGAACAGGGGTTAAGGCTGTTGTACATAGGGTCGCTATGAGTTGCAAACGACTCGATGATACATAACAGCAACCACCTTTGCTTACAAGCAAAGTCACTACCATTACAGTTAATTCTGACTCACAGGAACATCGCCACTGGGTTGCCACAGCTGTAATCTTTGTGGAAACCACTGGAGCATTTGGTGTGTATGAACTGCTGACCTTTTTGACTAACAGTGCAACTCATAATGCACTATGCCACCAGAGCTTCTTAAATTAGTATAATTCAATCTGCTGTTAGGGACCTCTCCAAAGTACTGAAAGCCATGATATCTCTTTGGAGACTAAGGTGCGTATGATACAGGCCATGGTCTTTGCGATCACTTGTTATGCATCGGAGAGTTGGACAGTGACTAAGGAGGATTGAAGGAGAATTGATGCCTTTGAGCTTTGGTGCTGGAGAAGAGTACTGAATGTACCATGGACTGCTAGGAAAACAAACCGATTCATCCTGGAAAGAGTTAAACCGGGCGGCTCCTTGGAGGCAAGGATTCTGAGGCTACGTCTAACATACTTTGGATATGTTGTAAGGAAGGACCGGTCCTTGGAGAGGGACATCATGCTTGGTAGGGCAGAGGGACAGCGCAGAAGAGGAAGGCCCTCTATGAGGTGGATTGATTCAGTGACTGGGATAATCGGGATGGGTGTATCGGAGACGATGCAATTGGCACAGGACAGAGCAGAGTTTAGGGCTATTGTACATAGGGTCGCTATGAGTCACAAGCGACTAGACGGCACATAACAACAACAACATTTTCATTACCATCTAGTTGGAACTGACTCATAGCTGACTCTCCCTTGGACTTCTGAGACTGCAATGTAAATATCGGAGGAGTTTGTCCATCTTTCTTTGATGCAGCCACTGGTGAAGATGCACACAACCAGAGAGGGTTGACCACTGAGTTAGCAGTACATCTCCATTGAGATTGTGCAACCGAGCTCCACTTCCCCTCTTTTCTTTTCCTTCAGGGTTTCCTAGAATTCAATGTAGTTACATTGTTTTATGACAGTATTTATTATACTTTGCTTTTGACTGTAATTTCAGAGACCTTTAAAAGTACTTTGTAACATTTTTATTTTAGCAAGAACCTAACATATTTAAAGGATACTAATAATAGGGATAGTAAGGGACAAAATATTCTTCTGCAACATTTAGCTTTTAGGCAGCAGACTTGGAAATGAAAACGTATTACATTAAAATGAATATAGTATAAGTAAAATGATCCTATTCCACCACACACACGCTCTGCCACGCCCAACTCACACTTTCAGAAGGATAAGCAATAATCTGAATCAGTGTTCTCCAGTCCTTGTAATATTTAAAGAAATGAAAAGTACTTTCTTGCTGTTGTTTGAGATTTGTAGTCTTTCAATTGTGGTATTGGCAAAAAATATTTAATATCTTATGGACTATGAGAAGAACAAACAAATCTGCCTTGGAGAAAGTACAACCAAGGTATTCCTTAGCTAGTAGGGTGGTGAAACTTTGTATTATATATTTTGAGATGTTGGGGCGGGAGCATTTCTAGAAAAGAACATTATGCTGAAAAGGTAGAGGGGTCCTGCAAGAGAGCATTTCTAGAAAAGAACATTATGCTGAAAAGGTAGAGGGGTCCTGAAAGAGAGGAAGTCCTCAATGAGATGGATTGACAAAGTGATTGCAAAATAGTCGTAAGCCTGGAGGAGATCAGAACCATAGTGTCAGAAAGGGCAAGATTCCAATCTATTGTTAATATGGTTGCTAGAAAAAATAAGGTCAGAGTGCTCTTTGGAGGCAAGGCTGGCACAGCTTCATGTCTCGTACTTTGGACATGTTACTATGAGAGGCTATTTCTTGGAAAGGGGTATCATGCTTGGAAAGGTGAGGGGTTAGCTGAAGAAAGGAAGACTTCTAATGAGATGAATTGCCACAGTGACTACATCAGTGGGTTCAAGGGTGTCATAGATGGTATATGGATGGGACAGGATAGGAGAAGGTTCAGGTCTGTTGTTCATAGGGTCTCTCCGTAAGTAATACTTGAGACTCAACGACATCTAACACCAGTAACAACCACATAAATTTTACTTCCCTTGATGATACCTAACAAAACAGCTGTTGTTGTTTTTATGTGCCGTCTAGTTGCTTGCAACTCATAGTTATCCTGAGCCACTCTTATTATCTCTGACACACCTGCTCCCATTACCCCAGCCACTGAATCAATCCGTCTCAACAAGGGTCTTCCCCTCTTGCACTGTCCCTCCACCCTCCCAAGTATGATGTCCCTCTCCAAGGACTGGTCCCTCCTTGGCAGCCTGTGCATAGTATGTCAGATGAAGTCTTAGAATCCTTGCCTCCAAGGAGCAGCCTGGTGTCAGCCTCTCTAGGAGGAACCTGTTTGTTCTCCTAGCAGTCCATGGTATATTCATTACTCTTCTCCAGCACCACAGCTCAAAAGCATCAGTTCTCCTCTGTCATACCTAGTCATTGTCCAGTTCTCTGATGCATAGCACACAGTTCTGAAGACCATGGCCTGGATCAAGTGCACCTTAATCTCCAGACTGACATTGTTGCTCTTTAGTACTCTGGAGAGGTACCTGACAGCAGACTTTCCCAATGTAGTTTGTCTTTTGATTTTCTGGCTGCAGGTACCAAGAGTGTTGACTGTGAAGCCAAGCAAAAGCTACTTCAGAAAATCATGAGGCATATGTGAACATTTTTACTGCATGTGTTCTGAATATTAAAAATCTACATACAGTGAAGGGAACAGGGTGGTTGAAAAAAGAATACTATAAGATTTTATAGTAGTCATGCTAGATATTATCTTGATATGAGTGGAAACATGAATGAATGTCAGTATCCAAGAGAGGGAATGGAAGCAAAGGGATGAGGAAATGTAAATAAACTAGTATTTAAAAAGAAGTGTAAACATGAAGGAAATATAGTCCCAGGCCTCAGAAATATTATAGAAACATCCAGAAAATCTATATAGTATTCATTTCACTCTTTTCTTCTCATGGAAAAGATAAGATGAAATGATTTGTGCAGATATTGGTACCACTTTTATTACTAAAAGCTATGTTTTTTAACTTGTAGTTCTAATGTCATAATTGTTTCCTTTTGGAGTGGCTGTAGGAGGGCAACATGAGTAGAAGGAATAGAAAAGAAAGTGCAGACACTCTGAGAATGAAAGACAGGCATCAGTTTAGTGAGAGATTATGATGGAGAGTTACATCCTGAAGAGAGTAAAACAGTTCCCCAGGCTTAGGCTATGTAGTACAGATTACAGCCGTCCACTGTCCATATAGCATGCTTGTAATAATTAAAATCCCTAGGAGAAAACTACTTGTGATTGTAAAGACTTGGTTTCTATGAGGATATAAGATAAAAGTCTCTACAATGAAGTATTATCATCAATCCAGTGTTAGCATAAAGAAAGCCATTGACATAGTTGTTGTTGTTGTTGTGTACATAGAGTTAGAACCAACCTATAGCTGACCCTCTGGTGTTCTCACAGACAGTTAACTGCATGGGAGGAGATTGTCCATCCTTCTCCCACAAAGTGGCTGGTTGCCTCAAACCATGTACCTTCAGGTATTTCAGCACAGCTTCTTGCTCTAGGCCACCAGAGTAGGGTACATAAAGTAATTTAATGCAAGTCTCCTTTGTAAAAAGTGATAAAACTCCATATGTCTTCTTTAAAATGAAAAATGTATGTTCAGGATATTTTACAAATGGCAAAGCCCCCCCACCCTAAATAAAACTACTGCCATTGGCTTTCTTCTTTCCTTTTTTTATAGTGGTATAAAAGGGTAATATGTTCGTATGTATTAATCCTTTGTTGCTGTTCATAGGTGCCATTGAGTTGACTGTATCTCATAGCAACCCTATGAATGACAGGTCTAAACTTTGCTCTATCCCACACCATCCTCACCATCTCTGGCTTGAGTCACTGTGTCCATACATCTTGTTGATGTACATCTTCTCTTTCTCTGACCCTCCTTTCCCAGAAAGATATCCTTTTTGAAGGACTGACTTTCCCGAACAGTGTGCCCAAACTACATGAGATGAAATGGTCACCACACTTGCCTCTAAAGAGTGCTCTAAGAAATTCCATATGACCCAGCTATTTCACTACTTGGAATATACCCAGAGAAAATTAGAACTGAGGCACAAACTGAGATTTTACACCAGTGTTCACAGCAGCATTATTCACCATAGCAAGAACATGGAAACAGTCCAAATGTCCAACCACAAACGAATGGATTGAGAAATTATGGTACATTCACCAATGGAATACTATGCAGCACGCAGGAGCAATGAGCAATGATTTTATAAAGTATTATCTAACTTGGGAGGGACTGGAGAGCATTATATGAGTAAACTAACTCAGTCCCACAGGATAAATATTGTATAAAAACCGTTATTGTAGGGAGCTCTGATGGCCTAGTGGCAAGAAGCTGCACTGCAATCCCAGAGGTACACGGTCCCAATCCACTAGATGCTCTGCTGGAGAAGAAAGGGCAATCTCCTCCTGTACTAGTCAGTTTCAATTTGATGGTGCATACACACAAAATAATAAAATAAAATAAAACAAAATAAACAAAACACCAAACCATTATTGTAGAATGAGTATAAGGATCTAAGAGGGGTCGGAGAGGATGGAAGCAGAAGGATGATAATGTTCATGGGAAGGGGGGAAATTAATCATGAGGTACAATTTGGTGGGGGGGTGTGGGAAATTGAAAGAATTTGTTCTTAAAAACAATGTATTAGAATTTTGTAAATAAACTAGTAGAAAATTTTAAAAAAGAGTGCTCTGGTTGTGCTTATTCTAAGATTTTTTTCTTTTTTAAGCAGTTCTTGGGATATCCACTACTCAACTCAGAGGCATTAATTCTTCTGTTATTCTTACTTATAGTCTGTATACTAGTATTATAACATACAGAAAGTAAATTAATGTGCTGTATTTTATAGCACATTAAGAGCTTTGGTGGCTGAGTGGTAAGGTATCTCACTGCCAATACAAAGGCACATGATTCAATTCCACCAGCTGGTCCTTGGGAGAAAGATGAACAGTCTCCTCCTGAAGAATTTACAGTCTCTGAGAACTCCCTGCAGAATAAACATTGAGTCAGCTCTGAGTTGATGACACACATCAACAACTGTAACACTGAAAATAAAGAAGCAAAACAATTTAAGAAAATTTTAAATTATTCAAATCAAATACCTAGGAGGTATGATATTTCATGTGCCACCTACCTTCTAGGTTTTTTGGGTAATAGTTCTGTCTGGGAACAAATTATCCAGGAGGCTGGGCTTTATGGGGAGAAATGTGGGATCAGGATTGGTGGAAGATCTATCAGCAATCTCTGTTATGCAGATGACAGGACCCTGCTTGCTGAAACTGAAATGCTTGCTGCAGAGGGTAAAGGACTGCAACCTCCAATATGGATTGAGGCTCAGTATCGAGAAGACAAAGATTTTCACCACTGGACCACTTGGCAACATCAGGATGGATGGTGAAGAGATTGAGATTGTTAACAACTTCAGTCTGTTTGGCTCCACAGTCAACACTCTTAGCACCAGTAGCCAGGAAATTAAAGGCATAGTGTGATGGGAAAGCCTGCTGTTAGAGACCTCTTCAAAGTGCTGAAGAGCAATGGTATCTCTCTGGAGACTAAGGTGCGCCCGATACAGGCCATGGTCTTTGCAGTCACTTGTTATGCATCAGAGAGTTGGACAATGACTAGGGAGGATAGAAGGAAATTTGATGCCTTTGAGCTGTGGTGCTGGAGAAGAGTACTGAATGTACCATGGACTGCTAGGAAAACAAACAGATTCATCCTGGAAAGCGTTAAACCGGGCTGCTCCTTGGAGGCAAGGATTCTGAGGCTTTGTCTAACATACTTTGGACATGTTGTAAGGAAGGACCAGTCCTTGGAGAAGGACATCATGCTTGGTAGGGTGGACGGACAGTGCAGGAGGGGAAAGACCCTCTATGAGGTAGATTGATTCAGTGACTGGGATAATTGGGATGGGTGTATCAGAGACAGTGCAATTGGCACAGGATAGAGCAGAGTTTAGGGCTGTTGTACATAGGGTCGCTGTGAGTCGCAAGCAACTTGACAGCACATAACAACAACAACAACAGTTCTGTCTGGATGGGATTATAATTCTTATGTGATTTTCTTGCACACCACTGCAAGACTCTCCACTGTGACTTCAGGTTGTACTGAGAGGACATTTTGAGCTATTTGTGTAAGGGTTGTTCTGGCTTTTGTTGTTTTTTTACAATTTTATTAATTTTAACGAACATTTACAGAGATTTTGGATTTCCATTCATTCATTGTTGCACTTTTTTTAAACTTAGAAATCATGACTTTCCTTCCCCCAGCTACTTTCTGCATGTATTCAAGTTCAGATTTTGCATCTTAACTCCGTATTTTGATTCTCAGAATTTTTATAGCGTCTTTCTGCCTGCAGTATCATTTGAGTTTCATGTTATGGATGCTTTGATGCTAGACTTAAACTGAGCTAGACTTAAACTGAACTGTTTTGGGTGTTATATTTGTAAATTGAACCCCATAAGCAGACATTAACCACCTGATGAATACTATCAATTTATGATCATATACTATCAAGTTGAAATTGAGTCATACCTGACCCTCCAGTAGGTTCTCAGAGATGGGTGGTAAAGTACCTTAGAGGAGATGGCCCAAGTTTGTCCTCTAGAGCACTGGTGGATTCAAACTACATGCCTTTGACTTAGCAGCACATCTCCTTCCCACTAAGCCATCAGGAGTATCAAAAAAATTTGTACTGCCAAACATATGAAATAACTATATGGCAGGGCATGTTGTTGTTAAGTATCATCGAGTTGTAGGCGACTCATAGCGACCCTATGAACCAAAGTCCTAGACACTTGAGTGCATGAGTTTCATCCTTTCTCTAGGTTCATAAGGTTTCTGGAGGCAAGCTGTTTACGGAAGTGGATGCCACTCCTGCTTCCAAGCTTGTGTCAGCCGGGGTGCGACACCAAACACTGTCCACCATGGGAAACCGTTACCGCATTTGACACATCAGTGTCACATTGTTCAGCTTTATAGCAACCACAAGTTACCTCTGTACAGCAAGTGGACACACCAGGGCTATACGACCTAGAAGACTGTTTGAACAAATATACTTTGCATTTAAGAACAGTGTGTATAGCATTGTGGGTTGATATGAAGCACTTACCTTTTAGAGAAGAGGGCATGGAGGCTTTGCACAGCATGGTAAAGAAATAACATAGTGCCCTGAGCACTGCATCATAAGACACAGATAGACAGGCAGCGGGATCCAGTTCCCAGAAGAAAGCTGGGCCATCTCCTATGTACTTTACTCCCTCTGAAAACTTGCTGGAGTGTCAGCTATGAATTAATTACAATTTTATGGTAACTGTTGAGAGAACTTTACATGCTGTCCAATGTGGTAACCATGATCCAAATCTGATCAGTAAACACTTGAAAATTTAAATAGTAGGGGAATTTTTAAAAACCCTAAATATTGAAATATAAATAACCAAATGTGATGAGTAGTGCATTACTGGGCAGATCAGCTTTAGAAATAATATTATCTGCCTAGATGCCTTTGGAAAAGCCACCTGAGCAGTAAAGGAAGAAAGTCAGAAAGTCAGTTTGTGGAGGTTGTAGTAAGTGGAGAGGAATTCAGAAAGCCAGCATGGAAACTGAATAAAGGAAAAGGAAGAAAGTAAAATTCAAATTGAGGATAGGAAAGAAAAGGGGAGGCAAAGAGCTAAATGTGAATATTAGGTGCAGAAGGTAGTACTTTTATAAGTAAGTGGGTAATTTATTTACTTCTGATAGATTATCTTCATCCAAGAGAAAAAAACCTAGATAAAATGAAATTGGCAACTTTGAAAGCATGACGTTGAAGGTGCCTAAATAGTCTCATAAATGGCTCATTGTCCTTGAATTTGGCCAATTCATACTGACCTCCAGTAGGTTTTCAGAGGCTGTACCTAGCACCGAAAGAGATTGCCTACCTTTCTCCTTTAGAACCACTTGTGGATTTGAACTTCCAGAATGGCACACTGCCTTTGGGTTTGCAATGTAAATGCTATGGACTGTGCCACTAGAGCTACCTGTAGTAATACCTTACTGTGGTCTTAATTGGTATTTCTATGATTGCAAATGATGTTTGACATCATCTTGTGTATATATATTAGCCCTATTGGTACACATAATAAAGTAAGTATCAGACTGCTAACTAGAAGAAAAGTTGGAAGTTGTTCCCTACACCCAGAGAATGTTATGCAACAGTTCTCTGCCATATACAGAAACTTGCACAGTCTCCTTCCATGGGATTTATAGCCTCTGAAAACCTGCTGCAAGGTTAGCTATGAGTCATTTCCAACTCAGCAGCAAATAACAACATTCACTGGTACCAGAGTGTTGAGGTGACTAAATCTACATGAGGTTTAACTTAAGGAAAATGATTCTTTATGCTTTTTCTTTCTTTTACAAAATTAGTCTAGATATCCCCATTCCTTTACCTTTTCATATAGTTTTAGAAAACCCTTGTCTGTGCCTGTAGAAAATTATCCTGGGGTTTTGAAAGGAATTGCATTAACCTAAAAATCGTTGTGTTGAGGACTTACATCTTTGCTATATTGAGTCTTCAAATCCATTTATATGTTGTTTCAGTCTTTTATTTTAGATCTTTGATTTCTTTAATTAGCTTTTTACAGTTTACAGCAAATATGTACTGTGGATACTTTTTTATATTTCTTCATAAGTATGTTTTTAATTATTATAAATTGTGTTATATATTTTGTTTCCATGTATTCATTGCTAATGATGCAGATACAGTTGATCTTTTAAAAAAATATTAGTGTTGTATCCTGTAACCTTGCTAAAGACTAGTTCTACAGATTTTTGTGGTTTTTTTTTGGGGGGGGGTTGTTTGTTTTTTTTTGCATGAACTTGCCATGTTCCTGACTACAGAGAAAGCATTCAGCTTTAGTAGGATATTACCTGTAGACATCTGGAAAATACTTTCTGTCATAATAAGGAAGTTCCCCACTATTCTTAGTTTACTTAGAGTTTTTATCATGAAAGCATGTTGGATTTTTTTTTTATTTTATTAAATTTTATTAGTTTTAATGAACATTTACAGGGATTTTGGGTTTTCATTCCTTCATTGCTGCACCATTCTCTCTACCCTCCTCCCCAGTTTGTTCTTCTTCCCCGCCATCAGAATGTCTGTTTTAATTGTCCAGTTGCCACAGTGCTTGTCAAAGTCAGTTCTGATTAATCTCCTTTGTCGGTGTGTCCTTTGCCATTCCCTATCACTCCTCCCTGAGAGAGACTTCACCCTGATTCATAAGGAAAAGGGGATGGCGTATTTTCTTAGCTACTTCCTGCTGAAAAGGGACGCTGTGGGTTTCAGGGTGAAGATCTTCCCTCACTACTCTAAAGGGCCCCTTTGGCAGTAGGAAACACATAGACTCTTATGGAGATTGATTTTGGAATTTAGATGCACTCTTATTAATTGTGCTTAGCCGTACATGTTCGTATCCCTGAAGATGTATCATGGGGGGGTTGCAACCGGCCTTTCTCCTGCCAGGTTAGTTCCTCAACAGCTCGCCTGATAGCTCCAGGTGATGTCTGGATCCAAGGTGGTACCCTGAGGTCACAGGGCTGTGGTGGGGGTTGAGATGTGTGGTTGTGGAGCTGCAAGGGGGGTGGGGGAAGGGGAGGAAAGCAAGGGACTAGGGGGCAAGGAGCGCAGGGCTTGGACACTATCACCAAGTGGTGGGGGCGGGGTTTGGGCACTGCTGGGGGTTTATGCAGCAGCACCCTGTGTGTTAAGGGTCACACAGGTGTGGGTTGCAGGGGGGTCACACAGTGTTGGGTAGTCTTCGTTCCTCTGGGATCTCACAGTCTTCGCTCCTCTGGAGTTCCGTGGTAGGTGGCTGGCTGTTGTTCTTCCCGGGTCTCTTCCAGGTCCCTCTCGTGATGGAACCCCGTCTGGCGGCGGCGTTCTCCCGTCTGGCAGCAGCGTTCTCCCGTCTGGGGGCCTCGCTCTCGTGCTGAAAGCATGTTGGATTTGATCAAATGCTTTTGTCACATTAACTGATAATGAACATATGCTTTTTCTTTTTTTAGCCTATTATTTATTTTGATGAACTGGTTGTTGAATATTGAACTACTTTTGGAAACCTAAAATGAATTATGTTTAATCATGGTGTATAATTATTTTTATATATTGCTGTAGAAATTTGCTTATATTTTGTTAAGGATTTCTGTGCTCATAAATGATAGTATTTTGTAGTTTTCTTTCCTTTTTTGGACAAGTTTTACTTTATTATAGGGTAATTGTAGGGTATTGTACAACGTAATTCTAGCTTTATGAGTTTAGAAGCATCCTCTAAATCAAAGAATCACTTATTTCATTGTTTTTTTCTCTTTCACACTTTATACTTCATGCTAGCTATTTGCTGTAACGTTTTAATGGTAGCTGCTTTATAATTTTTGTCAGATACTTCTAACACGTGTCTTCTCATTATTGGCATCTTGGGATTGTCTTTTCTCAAGTTGACATTGTTTTTATTCTTGGTATGATGAGTGATTTTTTTCCTTAATTGTTTCCTGAAAATGTGGGCTATTATTTTGTGGAACTCTGGAATATATTTATATCTTATTTTAGTAAGTCATTTCTTCTCACTAAGCTGATACAGGAAGGCAGTGTAGGCATTGAGTATCAAGCTCATCACTAGACCTCTGCTGACATTAACCTGGATCTCCCCAACATCTCTGATGACAGTGCTCTAGGAAGGAGTCTCGAGTACCCTCCTTATTTGTTGTTCTGTGCCATTGAGTCAGAACTGACCCATAGCTTACCCTCCAGGAGGTTTTCAGAGACAGTGCATTGCATGGGAGGAGATTGCGCTTCCTTCAGTACCTTTAGGAGGTCTTGAAAGTTACTGCTCTCCACCGGTTCTCTCATGCACCAATGGATGGAGACATTGCTTTGTACTGTAGCCAGAAAGAGGTAGACATTCTAGAGTTCTCACTTGACCTTTTGCTGATGAGGTGGGGATGCATGAGGACATGGTGATACAATCCACCCACCCCACCCCCCACCCCCGTATTTGGCTAGTTATTAAGCAAAAGGTTTCAGTCTTACTAGGTTACCTCGTTTTTGGTCTTTTGACTAGAGAAGGCACACTTGTCTTGAAGCAGTTTTTCTTTCTGAGCCCATTGGCAATTCTGGGTTGCTGGCTTCTCCATCATGCGTTTGGATAGATAAGGGTAAAGGAAAACCTGAGGAAGTTTTTGTTCCATTCTTCATGGCCCTCAAGATTTCTTTCTAATCTGTCTTCTTGCCACCTTTCTAAGTGTTAGTGTTCGTTAGTTGTATGAGAAAACCTGTAGTAGAACAAATGAGGTTAAGAACTGTCCGAAAGGAATATGTGATTAGGCATTATTCGCATGACAACAATCTGGAACAAGGGATGCATTGCTGGGTGGGCTGGAAGAGAGGGGAGAGGAGGGAAGGAAGAAAATGTGCAACATGGAAAAAAAATATAATTTTTTAAAAAAAGTTAACTAGGGAAGGAGTGGGAGGGGAATGTGCACCAGTGAATTAATGAAAATCCAACTTTTCTGTAAACTCATTAAATTCCAATAAAATAAAGTTTACAATAAAAGGCCTGTTGACTAGCACTTTGTCTATTATAGTGTAGAGGTTAGGAACCTCAAGATGTAGAGGCTCAGCTATGTCATTTACTGTTCTTAAGTCCTGGAGTAAATTCCATCTACCACTGGGTTGTTTTACAACTCGGAAGTCCGCATGCAAGGCAGAGGTGAAGTAAGGAACTGCTTATGAGGTTTTCCGTTAATTCCAACAACTAAGAAATAGTGAGAAGAGTTGGGACCTCAGAAGGCTTTTAGGACCAAATAGTAGGCTCTTGTGTCCAGGAGAAAATGAATATACTTACCAGTAATGTTAATGCTCACCCACAGCTCTTCTGGGAGGATCTAAATCGTTGAAGCATCCTCCTTTGTTTCCAGCTGGGAACTGGGGCCTGGCAGTCCTGTCAGCCACGAGGACCTGATGTGGGCCACCCTTGGCCAAGTGTCCTTCAGATCCACACTTAAAGCAAGTGAGTGGGAGCTTCCTCTCTACTCCCTTGCCTATCTGTGGCTCTCATCTATAACACTTTTTACTGAAATGGCCCAGCTTTCCACAGTGGAAGCAATTCTGACCTCCTTTATTACCTTTGGGTGGCACTGTATATGAGTAAGACTTCCTTTTCCTGACACAGGCCCTAAACTGGTTGCAGCTTTTTTGTCTGGATTACATTTCAACATCAAGGAACTAAATATACACAATAAGGAATTGATTAGATATTACAGTTATCTAATTACATTAATCAGTTGTAATAAATGTTATAAAATAAATGTTAATGAAAACTCAATATGATTTGTAAAAATAAAAATTAATTTAAAAAAGTTTTAAAAATGCTTTTAGCTGTGCTAAAAAAATCCAGAGATCTATTAATTTTAGTTACTTACCATCATTACAGTTGGCACCATGGAAAGCAAAAAAGAATCTTTAAAGTATAGAAGAAGAATAAAATACATTCAAATCCACACGATGAAAAGAAGAGAAAAAAATCCATAGGACAAAGTGTTCATCAAAGACTATGAGTGTTTAAAAGCAAGAATGATTCATTTAAGTAGGATCAAAAGAAAGTTTTAGAAAGTAGGTTTAAAATAGCCTAGGAAGGTTAGATACGATTTTAATAGATTACTTGGGAAGTAGAAAAAGCATTTAGGTGGCAGAAATAAAATTAATAATCTTACTGCTTTTCTCGGTATAAATTAAGGAGGCAGACAGCTATCTGATAATAAACAGATGCCATTTTCAGGTAAGCTGTCTATGTATTTATTTTACTAAGTTATTTCTTCCTTGGATTTTTAAGTGATTATAATCTGTTAATTGGGACCACTACCCAAAAAACACAGTAACATGATTTAACTTAAGGGACAGTTGTTAGATCTTCTGTGTCTTTTAAAACTCTACTTATATGCCATGTTCTTTGACAAGATATTTTAACTAAAATGGTTTTAGTAGTTGATATAAACACAGAACCAATGTGCCACCATGATTCTGGAGAGGGAATTATTGTTTGGAGCAGTCTAATTAATTATTGCTCAGAGTGACCCTAAGTACTACAAAAAAAAAAAAAAAAACCAAAGCACTGTCTGATCATGTGCCTATGTCATACTCGTTGTTATGTTTGAGTCCATTGTTGCTGCTCCTATGTCAGTCTATCTCATTGAATATTGTCCTCTTTTTACTAACCTGTTTTACAATACATGATGTCCTTCTCCAGGATTTGGCACCTCCTGATGGCATATGCAAGAAAGGTGTATGAGACAAACTTGTACTCTGTTTACCCTGAGAAGCATTCTGACTGCATTTCATCCAAGACAATTTTGTTTGTGCTTCTGGCAGTCAGATTATATTCCATTTCTTCAAAATGTCGTAATTTAAAAATGATGAATTCTTTAATCTTTCTTATTCAATGCTAGCTTTTGCATGTATATAAGGCAGGGGGAAATACCCTGGCTTGCGTCTGATACACTTTTGTCTTCAAACTAATATTTTTGCTTTTTTAATACTTCAAAGTGGTCCTTAGCAACCGATTTGCTCAGTGGGGTTTATTGTTTGATTTCTTGACTGCTGCTTCCATGGATGTTGAATACAAATCTAAGTAAATCTAAGTAAAATTAAATCCTATCAAGTGACAGTCTTTTTTCTATTTATAATGAAGTTGCTCGTTGGTCCAGTTGTGAAGATTTGATTTCTTTATGTTGAAGTATATCCACAGTTAGGTATATAATCTTCTTCATTTTTTGCAGCAAGATAGTATCATCTGCATATCCTAGGTTTTTCATGAGTTACGCTCTAGCCTATTGCTGTATTTATTGTAGGTCTAGCTTCTCAAAATATTTTCTTAGAACAGATTGAAGGGAATGTTAGTGTTCTAGTGGTAAGAAGCTGCCCTGCCAGCCCAGGGATACTTGGTTCAAATCCACCAGCTGCTCCTTGGAAGTAAGATGGGCAGTCTTTCCTCATGCAGTTTACTGTCTCTGAAAACCCACTGGAAGGTCATCTATGAGTTGGTTCTTTCTGCCTTAACAGCACATAACAACAACAATAAACAGATTGAATCAGTATGGTAATAGGATATAACTGTGACAACACACCTTCCCTGATTTTAAACTGCTCAGAACAACTGTTTTGTTTTGTGTGTGTTTTTTTTAATCTGTGTACAATTTCCACGTGAACACAACTGAATGTCCTGGAATTCTTATTCTTCAAAGTTTTAACCATAATTTGTTATGGTCCACATAGTTGACTACATAGTCAGTAAAACACTGGTAAATATCTTACTGGTATTTTTTTTGCTTTCAGCCTGGATCCATTTGTCACCACCAATGATTTTGTTGTTCCATGGCCAGCTTGAGTTTCTAGCACTTACTTGTCGATGTACAGCTTACTTACTGATGTACAGCTTTAGAATCTTCAGTAGTATTTGTCTTTGGGAATTGCAGTGTTATCACTAGGACACTTTGATATTATATTGGTATTGTTTGGTAATTTCCACATTCTTTTGGAATACTTCTCTTTGGAATGAGCACTAAAAGCATCTCTTTCAGAAATGTGGCCAAGTTGTCTTTCAAATTTCTAAGTATAGATGAATGAACTTGTTCAGCACTGCATCCATTTGTTGAAACATTCGACTGATACTCCTTCAGTTCCTGTGGTCTTATTTCTCTCCAGTAACATCAGTGCATTGTGCATTTCAGTACAAGTGGTTCTTAATCAGATGCTTCCTCCTGAAATAGTTGAACTTCGATAATTTCTTTTTGGTACAATGAATGTGTATTCCTTCTGTCTTTATATATACTTCTTTTGCCATTAGATATTTTTCTCATAGAATCTCTGTTGCAACTCAAGCTTTTTAGTTTTTTTGGCTTGAGAAATATTGTGAATGTACATCTAGAATGTGTGGTCTTTGCACATTTTATGAAATTTTATTTTCTCAAGCTGCCCTTTGAAATCTTTTGTTTAATTTTCTTACATCATCATTTCTTCCTTTCACTTATACTTCTCTACATTGTAGAGCAAGTTTCAGAGTCTATTTTAACATCCATTTTTGTCTTTTCCCCTTTTTAGTGACCTTTTAACTTTGTTCGTGTATCATTTCCTTTATGTTACTCTAGAGTTTGCCTGACTTCAATTATTAGTTTTCTGTCCAACAAGTGTATTCCTGAGATGACCCTTAAATTCAGATGGGTACATTGAAGGTCATGTTTTGGCTCTTGTGACTGATTTTCATTTTCTTCACTTTCAGCTTGAACTTGTATAAGAGCAATTGTTGGTCTGCTTTACAGACAGCCCTGACCATGTGCAGACTGATGATACTGAGCGTCTCCATCACTCATCTCTTTCCACAGATTTGAGTCAGTTTGTTCTCTTTGCATTCCATCTGGTGAGATCTCTGTGTATAATTTCCGTTTATGTTGTTTTAAAAAACTACTTGTAATGAATAAGTCTTCGCTCATGAGAGCAGATGAGTTGTGGGAGGATGTTAAATGTATCACCCCGGAAGAGTGCAGGCGGTCGTTACAAAGACAGAAGAGGAAGAAAAGACCAAAATGGATGTCAGAAGAAACTCTGAAGATTGCACTGGAATGTAGAGAAGCCAAAGCACAAGAAAGAATCCAAGACACTAAAGAGCTGAACAGAAG
>NW_006400055.1:603218-629073 GCF_000299155.1 Elephantulus edwardii
TATGCATCAGAGAGTTGGACAATGACTAGGGAGGATAGAAGGAGAATTGATGCCTTTGAGCTGTGGTGCTGGAGAAGAGTACTGAATGTACCATGGACCGCCAAGAAAACAAATAGATTCATCCTATAGAGGGTTAAACCAGGCTGCTCCTTGGAGGCAAGGATTCTGCGGCTTTGCCTGACATACTTTGGACATGTTGTAAGGAGAGACAGGTCTTTGGAGAGGGACATCATGCTGGGCAGAGTGGAGGGACGGCGCAGCGGGGGAAGACCCTCTATGAGGTAGATTAATTCAGTGACTAGGGTAATCGGGGTGGATGTGTCAGAGGCAATGAGACTGGCACAGGATAGAGGAGGGTTTAGGGCTGTTGTACATAGGGTCGCTGTGAGTCGCAAGCAACTCGACGGCACATATCAACAACAACAACGAGTAAGTCAGTTGGCCGTACAAAATTTTGTCATACAGTCTTTGGCATGGTTACTTGTCACCATGGCCATATTTTCTAACTACTGATCCTTCTTCTTGGGTTCTTTTTGCATTCCAATAAATCATCAGTAGTTATCAGTGCATATTCACACCATGTTGGTCAATATTAGTTAATAGATGTCTCTTTTCTTCATCTTTGGCTGTCATGATAGTTACATACATTTGGATTATTATTTGGGTCCTATTAATTGGGTCTAGTTTGTATACTCTCTGTATCATTGACAATAATGTGCTTTAGGATATATCAGAACATTTTCTTTTGAAAATGAATGTGATGCTTTCCTCTTTAATGTGTCATTCCTTGTGTAGTATTCCAATTCACAGTGGCCAATATAGGTTCATTTCAGCTTACCAAAACCTAGGATATCAATCTTCATGCATTCTTTGTCATTTTGACAGTTTGCAATTTTTCTAGTTTCAAGATTCCATGTTCTAGTTATTAATGGATTTTTGCAGTTTTTCTTTTCCATCCTCAATCATGCCACCTCAGCAATTAATATCTTGAAAACTTTCCTCACTCCAAATCATTACGGTCGCTCCTACTTTGAGAAGACAGCTGTTTCTGATTGATATTTTGTGTGTCTTCCATCTTGAAGAACTCACCTCTTGGCACAATCTTAGACTGTGTTCCACTGCTCGTCATAGGGTTTTCTCTGATTAGCATTTCAGAAATAGACAGCCACTTCTTACTGATTGGCTTTCCTGTGGAAGCTCCACCACAGATGCATCTGTGTCTTATGGCTTTGGGTTAAATGTTACTGGGCTGCCATAAACTCTGTAATGCAGTTTATAGTAACAGTAAGACCACGCATAATAAATCAGTTGTTCAGTGCAGTGGGTATAGGGATAAATAGATGAGTTACTGAATCAGAAGAACTAAAAGTGACAAGTATTCTTAGATATGAATCATTCCAACACATGCCTTTTTCTGGTGAGGAAACTGATGTATGAAATACAAGTCCTCGGATTATTCATTGCTGTTTGCACAAACCCCTAAGAAATGCATTCCCTAATGAAGGAATCTCTGGCTGTTCATATCTCTTGTCCACAGATTCCTCTCTTGAATGTTTCTTAAACCCATCCAAACAGTAAGGTAGTAGAAGCTCTGTCGTGGTGAAAATTATAGGGACAAAGCTGGATGTTCCTTCTTGATCAAGGACTTGTTCTGTGTAAAGCCTTTAAACCAAAAATACTATCCAAACAGCCGAGTAAAGTTGTATCAAGTCTTTTGTATTAAGAGAACCCAAAGTCCTCATCCAACTAAATATTTTCTAAGCTATTTTTGCAGACATTTATAGTTAAAGTGGAAACTTTGGTGGCATAATAAATACTTGACTGCTAACAAAGTCACTTGTTCAGACTCTCTTAGTGGCTCTGTGGTTTATAAGACTTGATTACTTGTGGAGTCTGTGGAGCATGTCTGCCTCTGTTAAACAGATTTGCTATGCATTGGAGTTGACGCTGCTTCAAACAACAGCATCAGCTAAACTGACAAAAGTACAGTGATCTCACGCAGTGGAATACTATGCAGCACACAGAAGCAATGATTTTGTAAATTGTTATTACCTAACTTAGGAGAGACTGGAGAGTATTATGCAGAGTGAACTAACTCAGTCGCACAAGGACAAATATTGTATAAAACCAGTATTGTAGAATGAGTTATAAGGATCCAAGGAGGGGTGGATAAGGAAGCAGAGGGATGAGGATGTATAGGGGGAAGGGGACATTAATCATGGAGTTGTACAGTTTGATGGGGGGGAGTGAGGGAAATTGGAAGACTCTGTTCTCAAGAACAATGTATTTCAATTTTGTTAAAAAACTAGTATTAAAAAAAAAAGAAGACATTAAAAAATAGTACAGTGATCTCAAAGGATAGTCTTTATATACTAGGAATATACTGCAGGGAGTAAATCTCCTCTGCAATCTACAGCCTGTGTGAGGGTAAGCTTTGAGTTGGTTCCAATTTGATAGTAGCAAGTTGAGTTGAATAGCTATTATAAAAATATTTAGATGCCTTGAGTTTTGTATAGCTGTGGTTTTTTTCCTTATCCACATAGAAATGGATCTTTTTGCTTGTTTGTTTTCATTTACCCTGAAAATATGTAAGATTGCTTTTAAATTTAAGAATGTATTTTTATTATGGTGAACTAAGTAAAAGACTGTTGATATGGAGTTGGAAAAACAATTTTTGTTTGAAAATAATGTTCACAAATCTGTAAGCACATATAGACTATATTAAATACTTTTCTCAAATATTGTTTCTATGTCAGGTCAATTGGTCTGAAATACCTATACATATATTTCCACCCATAAATACATACATTATTTTATAAACTTAATTGGATGTAATGATGATTTACAGGCTCATTTTCCTTGATGATATTTTAAAAGTATTTCAGTAGTTGTACACATGACTAAATGTCAAGTCAGTGAAGGAAGCTAGGAACAAGGAACAGACCAACACAGGTTGGTTCTGGTCTGATATTGTTTGTGTAACATTGAATTCTGCCTTCCTTTCAGAAAGACTCAGTTTAATCTGCAAAATGAAGAAGTGCAAGTAAATAACACTTCAGTCCTGATAACCTTTGATTAGGACCTAAAAAACACAGATTATTAAAATGAAAAGGCATGCATTTATTTCAGATGACCTGCATTCTTGATATAGGTCTCATGCTTCAACCTTTGTCTTTTTTTTTCCTTAATGCTAACTTGGTTTTACTAACTTGAGCTAATGTTCTTTATTTTTACTTGAACATGTCTAAAAACCTCTAATTAAAAAGGAAACTTCAAAATCTTATACAGTAATTTTTTTATTGTCTGATTCATGGTTGGTACAATTTCAGTGTATTTAGCACTATATCCTCTTTTTACGTGCTTTCCTTTTCTATAAAAGACTATTTTTTTCTTTTAAGAGAAATACTATATATGAGATACATATTATATGATAATAAATATAGACCAGAAATAATGTATTATTTCTTGTACATTGATTCCAAATACTAGAGGACAATCCTTTTTCTTAAAAATATATGAAAACTAAAACAGAAAGTGGGTGAAGGGGATCGTAATATATAATAAAGGTTTGCTTAGACATTATAAAAGTTAATTGCTTTAGTTAGTGATAATTAATTCCTATGAATGATTGTCTGAAAAAGCTAATGTGATTTTATAAACTTTCACTCAAATAAAATAGATTTTTTTTAAATATATGAAAACTAACAATTAAGTTTGGATTCTAATCCAGGTTTAATAATTTCAATTTCAAGTTTGAAATCTGTCTTGCTAACACTATTGATTTTTATTGTTTACAAACAAAAACTGTGACTTGGTTTCTATTTGTCAGTTCCCTTTTTATTATACTTCCCTCCCTCCATCTCTCTCTGCACAGGGTGGGTATTCCGCTCCCTCCTTCTCTCCTTGGCAGGGCTCATTCCAAAGGATCCCAAGGACTGTTCCGCAGCACCGCAGACAGAGTGAGTCTGATCCTCTCACTCCTATCCTGTTCTGCCTTCCCCTTCTTGGATCTTTCCTTCTGCATGACTGCCCTTCCCTAGCACTCTCTTCTCTGCAAGCAGTGTGACCTGTGGGCATGTGCTAGTGCAGCACTCCCCATGGCCTTGTCTCTAATGAGCACATCTTTTCACTGCATGTCAACAAGCCACAGCATAGAGCTTCCGGAGACTTGTCAAAAGTTCATTAATTCTAAAGCTATTTTAACTTCTTACCAATGACCCTAGGCAGAGGGCATGCATCTGTCTGTAATACATTTTATTTTCTTAAGACTTTGAAAAAGAAATAAAAATTGAGTTTTGATCTAGTAATCTTAAAAATGTGTCTTCTGCACAAACATTTGCTACTGTAATATAATGGACAGATGCATACTGTTTAGGGAGCAGGCTTACTAGACCATTGCATATATTTTTCTAAATATTTTCTAAGACCTTCTGTTTGCATTTCAGTGTTATCTAAAAGAAAGCTTTGTATAATGATGTTTTCAACAATCTTTTTAATAACTAATATATCTTTGAAATGTGTCACATGTTTTATAGTACAAAACATATTAATTTGAATATGTATGATTTGCTAACATTTCTTATGATTTATTAGTAGCTATTTGATGTTAAAATACTATTATGTTATATTACATCTCCTTCCCAAAGCAGTGCTTATTCTCTTAATGTGTCCTAAGTACACCTGGTAAGTTGTACACCTGGATTATTTTATCTTTTTTTGAAAAGTCAACCCCCAAAAAACCTTAATATTAGTAAAAAAGAAGTATGAATGTAGTCAATCAGAGCCACTTTTGTACCTTGTACATGGATTTACCCTGATTTGTGATTCGTTCTATCCATTTATTTCATTAGTTATTCTAACCCATGGGTAGGTCTAAAATGGGAACACTTTTAAACCATTAGAAATGTGATTTATTTAAGCAAATTTTATTTGGCCAGTTAGTCAAAATCATGTATCAAGGTGAATTATAGTCCTGGGTGACATTTACTTTTGGGATCTTCCAAGTATATTTTTTTGTTTGTTTTAAAGGGAAAACAAAACTTAAAGGGTGTGGGTGTGTGTCTTATCTTAATTATATAGACCTTTGTAAGTAAGCCTGGTGGAGCATGAATTAAGCATTGCATTGATAATTGAACAATCAGTGATTCAAACTGCAGTTTGCTCCTATAAATATTAACACAGTTCTGGAAACTTATGCTGCAGTTCTGTTCTGTTCTGTCCTGTAAGATTTCTGTCAGTTGTAATCAATTTGAAAGCAGTGAGTCTTAGGTTTTTATATTCAAGTTGTTTGCAAGGCAGCTTTTTTAATACTAGCATTGAGAAAAGGAATTCTTTTTATCCTTTCTCCCATTGTTCCTTTCTTTATTCCTCAACTTCCTCTACAGACACTCCTTTTTACTTCTATTTTCGTCAAATACGTTATTCCCTTCTCTTTTGTAAAGATTCCTTTTAAAAAACCCAACAGAACAAAAGCCACTTCCATTAAGTCAATTCCAGTTCATGACCACGCTCCTCTTTATTTCCAGGGCCATAAATCTGCTTGGGAGGAATCTGCCCATATTTCTCTTATAGATGATAATTGCTGAATTTTTTTACTTTGGTGCAACACGTAACACCCCTAACACATACAAAATTATATTAAATTGTTCTGGTTTAATATGACCCTTAAAGGGCAGTTATAAAAAATAATGTCTTCTTGGGCTCATACCAGTAAACAGTATAGGACAGAAGATTGACCTTAGATTAAGACAACTGTCCAAGTTTTTACTCAAGTACATTTTAGATCCTGCCCTTTGTTCTCTCATTTTTTTCCTCAGCTAATTATATATAAAATTAAGATTGACTTTCCTATACTGGAAATAGAAGTCTAGATTTTTTTCCCCTCTAATGTTTCTCAGGAACAGTCATTTCACTTATTTCTGTAGCTCTAGAATTTTATTTTCTCTTTCTTGAGTCATTGACTCTTCATTTTCAAGAGTTTCTTTGTCCTTTCATCTTGAGTACAAAGCAGTTTTTTTTCATTGCAGATTTTGAAGTAGCACTATTCTCTGTCACTATCAAGGCTCATTTTTCTGGTTTTTCTAGATCAGACCTTCGTTCCCCTTTGTGATTTCCAGATTGATAGAAATAAAGTTTGTTTATTGAAAATGTGCATGTGTTCAGCTATCTAGGGAAATAATCCATACAGTAAAGTCTTTTTCTGGATAAATTCTCATGGTTTAAATAACTTTGAGAACCTCATATTCTAGAGACTTCCTTGTAAAATATTATAATTGAAGGTTTATTCTTGATAGTTTTTTTAAAAGCAATTTTTATGTAAACAACAAAACAAAAACAATTTCCTGAGCTTGAGAAGTTCCTTCAGAGGAAAAACTTGCTCTAAACTATTTTGGATTCATTCCAAGAACAGCTCAAACAGTTTAATTGTAAAATTAACCATTTTTTTCCATGACAAACTATGTTAAAGGAGAAAAGTTATGAAATTTTAAGAGTAAATATATTTTCCAGAGGATTTTAGTTAAATCTCCTTTTTGTTTTCCTTACATTCAGTGAAATACTTAATTTCACATTTGTCTTTGTGTACTTCCTAATCTTCTGGAGAGGTTAGTTCTGTAAGTGATGATATTAATCATCTTCATTATAGTCTCTTTCATTAGTCTTTTCTGATGCTCTCTTGAATGTCACCATGAAGGAACTATTACCTTTTTACACAGAGAATCCAGTGACCTTGCGCTTCCCAGGTCTATATGGATATAGTCTATTGTTTTTACAAAGGCCTAAGTGTAGTAGAGTTCCTGATGTAAAGAGATGGCTGGAACTATCTATATGCAGAAAGAGTTAATAATTATTATGTGAAGCATTTACCTGTACTCACTCCAGAAAGCTGGACATGATCACTATGTTTTTGCTAAATTTAATAACCACTCTGGCAAAATAGAAACAAAGGGAAGAAATAGAAGTTTAAGAAGGACTTAGGAAAGGCTGTGACACCAGGGATATCATTGCTGATGTCAGATGGATCCTGGCTGAAAGTAAGGATTAGCAGAAGAATGTCTCTTTGTACTTTATTGTCAACGAAAAGGTATTTGATTATGTGGATCATAACAAGTTGTGGCTGACATTGAGAAGAATGGGAATCCCAGAGCACTTAATTGTGCTCTTTCAGAGCCTATACACAGACCAGGAAGCTGTTATGCAGACAGAGCAGGGAAACAACTGCATGGTTGAAAACTGAGAAGGGAGTGCATCATGGCTGTATTCTCTCTCCATACCTATTCAATCTATATGCTAAACAAATTATCCAAGAAGCTGGACTCTCTGAAGAGGAGTGTGGCGTGAGGATTGGAGGGAAACTCTCACTAATAACCAGCATTCTGCAGATGACACAAGCTTTCTTGCTGAAAGTAAGGAGGACTTCAAGAACTTGTTGAAGAAGATCAAGGAATGCAGTCTTCGGTATGAATTGCATCTCTATGTCAAGAAAACAAAGATTCTTACCACTAGACCAATAAGCAGCATCATGATGGATGGAGCGGAGATTGAAACTGTCAACAGCTTCATCTTGCTTGGATCCACCATTAACACCCTTGATACAAGGAGTCAGGAAATAAGGAGATGCATTGCACTGGGAATATCTGCACTTTGGGACTTCTCCAAATTATCAAGAATTAATGATGTCAGGTTGAAGAGTAAAGTGTGTTTGAGTCAAGCCATAGTCTTCTGAAAACTGGACGATGAATAAGAATGACAGAAGAATTGACAGCTTTGAGCTATGGTGTGGAAGAACACCACTGACCATCCCATGGATGGCCAGGAGAACAAATGCATATGTCTTGGAGAGAGTGCAGCTTGAGTGATCTTTGGAGGCAAAAATGATGAGGCTTCACTTCACATATGTTGGATATGCTGTTAAGAGGGGCTGTTCCTTGGAGAAGGACATGATGCTTGGAAGAGTGGAGGATCAGTGATGGAGAGGAAGACCCTCAACCAGGTTGATTGACATGGTGACTGCTGCAATGGGCTTTTGTGTGTCAGGAAGTGTGAAGATGGCAGAGGATTGAACAGGGTTCAGATCTATTGTTAATAGGGGCATTATGAGCCATACTCGACTTAATGGCACCTAACAAGAACAACCTTCCTTTTTCAGGAAAATTTTACTTTCTTTTCTCAAGTGTATTAGTAAATCTATGGAATGGCTTAATAGTAATCTCTATTATTCCCAAAGCAAATGTTTACAGAACTTTAATGTTTATGTGGCTTTAAAAAAAGTGTTCTTTTAAATAATACTTGTTTTTTATGAGTGCCTGCACAGGCTTTTAAAATGTGCTCTCTAAACCCTTGCTTGAAAAAAAAAAAAATTTAGAAATCTTAGCTACCTTTAGCATTATATACAGTAACAGCAATGGGAAGAAAAACATCAATTTTAAACAACAAAAATTACTTAACTACATCTACATGTTCCTAGTATACAATTTCTGCATATAGTATTGACTAATTTCTAATATATGTTATAATGTTATTCAGAATTACAGTAAGAATGATGGCATCATATTATCCTGTCCTTCTCCTCTTATAAATTGAAGAGGTGTTATTCAAACATTTTGACAAGTGACATTAATACATTTCATTTTTTACAATCCAGTATACATATACATGTGAATATATATAAAATTCAGAAAAAAAAATGTGTGAAGCAATAATTTCCCTTTGGATGTCGTTGTTGTTATGTGCCATTGAGTCAAGACCCTATGCACATCCCTAAACCCTGCTCTATCCCTTGCCAATCTCACTGTCTCAGACACAGGTATCCTCATTACCCCAGGGAGTCTCCATCTCCTGTGCTGTCCCTCCACCCTCCCAAGCATGATGTCCTGCTTCTGGACTTATTCTGCCTTGCAACATGTCCAGAGTATGTCAGATGAAGCTTCAGAATCCTTGCCTCCAAGAAGCAGCCTGGCTTCACCCTCTCCAGGATGAACTTGTTTGTTCTCCTGGCATTCCATGGTATATTCGGTACTCTTCTCCAGCACCACAGCTCAAAGGCATCAGCTCTGCTTCTATCATCCCTAGTCATTGTCCAGCTATCTGATGCATAGCAAATAATTGAAAAGACCATGACCTGTGTCAGACACAGCTTAGTCTCCAGACCGACATCTTTCTCTTCAGTACTTTCTTCTCTATTCTATTTAATTATTTACATTTTAATGCTGTTTCTTTAAATATGACTACTAAAGTGTTTAGATAACAGGTTATGTGTGAATACTTTTTTTAAAATGTACACATTTTTGCAGATACTCTTACTGGCATGCTATAGTGTTTTTAAGTTATACTTCCTAAGGATTCTTGCATTGCACCAAGAATTTTCTTTTGGGTAAAATAGACTCAAACCTAAACCTGTTGACATACACTCAGTTCAGACTCACAACTTATGTTTGTTGTTGTTGTTGTTTTTATGTGCCATTGAGTCGCTTGCGACTCATAGCTACCCTATGTACAACAACTCTAAACTCTGTTCTATCCTGTGCCAATCGCACTGTCTCCGACACACTCATCCCAATTGCCCCAGTCACCGAATCAATCCATCTCCCAGAGGGCCTTCCCTTTCTGCGCCTGCCCTCCACCCTCCTAAGCATGATGTCCCTCTCCAAGGACCGGTCCCTCCTTACAACATGACCAGAGTGTGTCAGATGAAGCCTCAGAATCCTTGCCTCCAAGGAGCAGCCCAGTTTAACCCTCTCCAGGGTGAATTTGTTTGTTTTCTTAGCAGTCCATGGCACCCTCAACACTCTTCTCCAACACCAAAGCTCAAAAGCATCAATTCTCCTTCTATCCTCCCAGTGAGAAAAGCTTCCCAGAGTTTTCCTGGCTCCAGTTTTCACAGAAGCCTATCTCCAGACCTTTCTGCTGGTGCTCACAGACAGCAGTCCAGTCCATACTGTGCAGCCCAGAAGTCTTTAGTGTTGGTGAAGAACCAGCGGTTCCTTAGTTTAGCCAAAATGATGATCTCATTGAATTGTCCTTTTCTTTCCACTAACTTGCTTATCCTCTACTGTGCTTTCTCACTTTCTTATTTTACTTGCTTTGTACTTGTTCTGTCACTGGTTTTGGCGAGGGAAATGTCTCTTGCCTCTGGAAAAAGAATCTAAAAATGACAAAGTCTATTAATTTAGAAAGCCTTTACATTTACTTTTTAAAAATGTAGCCATACATTTAAAAAAAAAGTTTTTAAGAGATTTTCTATTTATTTTACTTACATCATCATTTAATCTTTCCAAAATATCTTCCTGTCAGATCTCTTGTTATCTCAATTTTGTAATGTCATATTTTTGTCCCAGTTATAAAATGTTGTAAATAAACAAGTCAGATAAGTGTAGTAATCTCCTTGGGGTACCAAGCAAGCCAGAATTCAAATCTCATTCAAATTCCAGAGTATCACTTTTAAATATTTATTATGTTAAAACTGGAAACCTTTTATTAAAAACTACAGCATTCTAATTACAGTAATAAATACATAATTTTGGAGAAGTTGGGAAATATAAAAAAAATTTGGTATATTCTTGGTTTTTACTTTTTAAAATTGGGATCTTACATCTATTCAGATTTTTGCTTTTTATGAATAGTAAACATTTCTTAAAATATAGTCTTTCCTGACTGCATGGTAATGCATTATTATGTGCTCTTGTTGAGCACTCATTTCTAGTTTTATCTATCAAATAGAGATGCTATTGGCTGTGGAAGTGTCCTCGTGTATAAATCCACATCAGCATATTTATTATACACAGGTGGATCCTTAAAAGGATCCTGATCAAAGGTGATATCCTCTTTTAGAGAGACTTGATATGGGGTACTGAAGTGTCAGAGATGTAAAGTAACATGGCTCTACCTGATTGACTCCAAATATGAGTAACCAATTTTATATGCAAGCAAAACTTTAACACTTAGATGCAAAATTATCTCTGGATATGACTTCATGAAAGTAAAATATTTTAATTAAACTAGGGTATCCTAGTAAAAATGGAGCTGATTTAATTTTATATAACAAGTTAATTTATTATCTAAAAATAGTTAATATGGACTGTAGCACTATGCAGCTATTGCAGGTGCTTTCCTACATGACCATTCTTACTAGAAAAGTGTATCAAATGTATAATTTAATAGGCTTTCCATAGATTGAAGCACAGGTTAATTTGTCTCAACATGTTATAATTATAGGAGGCACAACAATTGGTATTTTTTGTGTAAAGTCAGATATAACAATCTGCTTTTAGATTGGCATTTTTTGGTTGGTTTGGTTTTTGGTTTGTTTTTTTTTTTTAAACCAGTGTTGTTGTTTTTTTACTGTATTGTGCTAACATCTTATTCTAGATTGACAGGCCATGCATATTACTGGTCACAACAATGGAACTATACTATTATGATAGCATTCATGTCTTTTCTGAACTGCTCTGCATCTCACATGGATTCTGTGTGTTTGAGATAGTAGGTCCATGTGTTAAGTATATACTGTTGTACCTATGCAGTAAATTCTTTTTTAAGTAACTGTTAGTTAATTTCTTATTTCAGAATTAGTTGGTAATCTTTATTTATCAATCACACATCCTCTATAAAATTGCTGACATCTCAAGAAAATTTCTGACATCTTGAGGCAAGAATATCTCTCCCCTCAAAACTGATGTGTGGAGTTTAATTTATAATTTAAAATATACTATTTAGCATGCATGAAGATCAGGTTATACCTTAATTAATGTTTAATGAAGTAATGATAAAAGTCAGCCAGTAAATACTGACCTTCTGTTTTATAATGTGCACAAATGCTCCAACATTGTTAAAAACAGTTTCTATTTCTTTCTTAAAAGATTATAAAGAGCTCAGCCTTGAGGTCTTTGGAGTATTAACATTAAGTTGTATCAAGGTTGTTTCAATTTCCATCTGTTAAGCATTTTAAATTTATTCTTTTTAAATCTGACAAGTTTTATATATACCTTCTTAAGTATAAATGTACTAATCTGAAAATTACTGCAACAAGACAAAAATGTTTTCATAAAGTAGAAACATAATAAAACAATAATGGTTATAAAACACAGGTTTAAATAAAACACTGTGGGCTGCCTTCAGTCATGCAATTCCTGATGTTATATGTGGTCTCTGACACTGTTGTCCTGTCTTTCTCTTGTCTCTGCGCTCCCATTATGCCATTGGCAAGGAGTTGAGAAGTTAGTCCATTACTTCTCTGACAAAGCGTGGTACAGTACAATTTCAGATATTTTTTTTCCTACCACCTTCACCATAATTGTTTCTCCCTCAGTTTGCATGATGCATGTCAGAGCCTGCATGAATTACAGGCATGCTTTTTTTTTATGGTTCCTTTCCTACCATTTTTAACCTTTAAAATATTCTTAATAATAGTAATAAACTTTTATGTGTTCAGAACATAATTCTGTATAGTTCTTATGCCTGTAATGCAGTAGCGCTCTTATACTCAAAACTATTTCTGTTACCTTCTCTTTGTATACTTTGGCATATTTATCATCGGGACTTAATGTTTCTAGCTGCTGTCTTATTGTTCATAACCCAGAACTGAAATGCTTACAGAAATGGATATATGTTATTTCTCCCATCCTAGTGTGAAAAGTGAAGGTAGGATAGGAGCTTTTCACAGAGATGAATATTAACTTACCTAGCTCATGTTCCGACGGAGGAGTGGCATCCACTTCCTGAATAACATGCCTCCAGAAAGTCTATGAACTTTAATAAATGTCAGTAGTTGTAGGGGGCTGTCTTCAACAATAACAACAGTGTGGAAAATGAAGGTAGGATAGGAGCTTTTCACAGAGATGACTATTAACTTTCCTTGCTCATGTTCCATCTCTGTTCTCCATTTCTCTTTGTGAATTACCTCTTTCAGAAACACTGCCAAATTTTTTAGTGTCTTTTTACTCAGACTCTGTAGGTTAACTCAGCCTAGAAGAAAAGAACATATTCCGGAAAGTTAGTATCCATCCAGATGTTGGTATTGGATTAGGAGTTTAAAAATATATTAAAACTTAAATGTTTGCATTGCTTATTCTGAAAGCCTTTGAACTCATCAGCTTTAGCCGAATCTATTAAATAGTTGAGTAATAAAGTTGGAGGAGGAGTCCTGTTGGTTCGTCCAGGGTTTTATGTCGAGTTCTGGTGGTTCAATCCAAGGTGTAGTGTAACTAGCCAAAAGACTGTGAGTCTGGTGGTTCAAATGGGCCAGCAGCTCCAGGAGGGAAAGATGATAGTGTCTTCCCATTAAGATACACAGCCTGGGAAACTTGAAATATTACTGTAAGTCCAAGCTGACTCAGCAGCAGTGAATTTGAGGCTATTTATTTTTTAGTTGTTGTGTGCTGTCCAGTCAGAACCGACCCATAGTTGAACCTCCTTTCAGAGGCAGTTAATTGCACGGGAGGAAATTCCCTGTCCTCCTACAAAGCAGCTTGTGTATCTGCACTGCGTTCCTTTGGGATAGCAGCTCGGTTTCTTACCACTTACCAGGGCTCCCTGCTCTTAAATTATCTTGACAGTTCAAATCCTGGATTTGCCTTTCATTGAAGTATGTAACTTTGGACTGACTGTCTCTTAACGTCTCAGAACCTCAGTTTACTTTTACAAACTTCTTTTATTTTATACTTAGAGTGAGATAGATAATCCTTGGCAGGGTAGTGATTAAAAGTGCTCAGATGCTTAAAGCAAAATATTGGTGATTCAAACCCACCAGCTACTCTTCAGAGAAAGACGTAGGAGTCCATTTCCGTGAAGATTTAACAGCCTTAGGAGCTCTGTGAAGTAGTTCTTATCTGTCCTGTTAGTAGGTTGCAAGTCAGAGTCGGCTCAATGACAGTGAGTAGGACATGATCAGTGGAGGTCATTCCTGCAAATTCCTCTTGGAAAGTTAAATAATCTTGGTCTCTTCCAGCCCTGGCATTGCTCAAGCATTTGTAAAATGACAGGCACTGTACTGAGCACTTTACAGGCATGATATTGTTCATTATTTACAACAATTTAAGGAGGTGAGATTCTGTTACTGTTTTCATTTTACAAAATAACAGTGTTCACTCTGAGTAGCATAACAATTTTCTGCTATCTTAGCAATATTAATTGGCATGTTAAAGCCAGAACTTGAATAAGTCTTTCTATAAATTTCTTCCTAAACTTTATAATATCTTGCATTCCTTCCTTGGACAACTGTTAAGGAGTATTTCATATCACGCAGTGATTCAAATATGGCTTTAAAGCACTCAGCAATAATGAATTAGCCAGTTTATGAAGTATGTGCTGCTGTGGTGCATTTGAAGCCTGTTGTTTTTGTTTTGTTCTGTCATATCAACTATGGCTCATAGTGATCTTATGAACCTTGCCCAGTACTCTGACACCCTCACTATCTCTGATAAGCTGAAGCCCATTGTTACAGTCACTGTATCAGTACACCTTGTCATCATCTTTTTTTATGACACTCTACCTTTCCTAACATGATGCTTTTTTCCAAGGATTTTCCCCTACCATACCTCACCCCAGTAACATATTTAGAGTATGTGAGAAGAAGTTTCACCATTCCTGTCTCTAAGGAGCACTTTGGTGACAGTCCACAGAATAGTATTCAGTACTTTACTCCAACAACACAGTTCAAAGGCATCAAGTCTTCTTTTGTCATCCTTATTCATTGTCTAATTTTCATATGCATAAGTAGTCATTGAAAAGACTATGGCTTAGATCAGGCACACCTTTGTCTTTAAACTGACATCATTGCTCTTTAGCACTTTGAAGAGGTCTTAGACAGCACATTTTTCCCAATGAAACTCATCTTTTGATTCCTTGACTTCATACTCTGTAGAAACTAGTTAAATATAAAGTTGCTTATTGAGCTTTTTCTTTTTCCTGTCCTCCAATTACAAAAGACCTTTGGCTTGAACTCCTACCTTTGAGAGGTAATATTTATTGAAAGCTTACTATATGCTAATGGTTCTGTGGTAAATGTTTTTTGTTTATATTTAACTAGAAGAGATACAAATGGGAACTGACATTCAGAAATATTGAGTCTTCAGGTAAAAAAGATTTGGTGACCGAGCTTGTGTATTATCACAGTTGTGTTTACTCTAACACTGTCTTTCTAAATAGGAATCATTATTTGACCCCAGACTTAATTGAGAAAAAGAAGGCTTTTATTCTATCTTTAAATTTACCTTTTATTAGTTTTTATATAAAAACCTACCCTGTGGTGCCTACTATTTCTTGACCTTGATACATGTAACCAATTTTCCAGAGAATTTCTCTGTATGGTGTTATTAAATTTATGTATCTACCAAAAATATGACCCTGGGGATGAGTTTGAATTTAGAAGTTTCAGGAAAGCCTCCTTTAGGTATAAGATGGAACTCTCCTCATTTGTGACTCAGGAGTCACCTGAAGTCCTTTCTCCAGTAGTGAGGGACATTCCTTTTGCTTTCTAGGTTTTGTGAGCTGCAAGGCTGACAAAAGTGGTAACTTCCCCAGAGGCATGAGCCTCATTGATACAGGCAGTGCCTGGAACTCATCTTAGCACCCACCCAACTAGCCACTTACTTATCCCATCTTCAGAATTTGTGTGAATCCTCTCTAGTTCTCTGCCAGTATCTTTCAGGCCCTTAGAATTTTGACCTGAGGTACTTAGCAATAGGTTTTTCTTACTATTTCATCTCCTTTCCACAATACGTTCCTGGTAGATAAAGAAATTAACGTGGAGGGTTGTTTATTTGCTTGTTTGTTGCCTCTGTGTCTTTGTCATTTACTGACCCTCTCTGTAGGAAGAATTGTCATTGTCTCGTGTCTGCCTGGCATACTGCTGCTGAGGAGTGTGATAGCTACAGTCATCCTTACCATTTCATTTTGTTCCTGTGTATTATTAGTTTATGCAGGAGACTTGAGTTTGTCTTTATCAGTTGACTGTCTGCCCCTGTAGGACAACATTGCTGGATGTGCAGTAACTGAAGAACACACTCCAGAGTGTGTGATGCACACAGGTTGTGCCCATTTTCTAACAGCCAAGACACTAAGAAAAGGGAGACCAAAAATGAACCTGCATCGCTCCACAGATGTCATACCCTTCTGATCATAGCCTGCACACATTAGTACATGGAGAGTGATGTTTGTTACAAGACCAGACAGCCTACATAGGGGAAGTGCTGCCATGAGCAGTTTCCTCTCAGGCTGTCAGAGCAGCACATGGCTTTGTTTACACACCTCTTTATGTGCTCAGGATGAGGGCCTTGAATGGACCGCCACATGCCCCCAGGCTCCCTGGCCAGAGAGCTCCACGAGGGTAATTGTAGGTTTATCTTGTGTGTGCTGAACCCATACTGTGGTTCAGGAGACCAAGAACACGTCCTTTCCCAGATGCTTTATACCTTTACCCTTAATGAATAATGGTTATCTTTTTAACAGTGTTAACAAACAAGCTATTACATTATGCTCCCTTGCATGAATAGGGTGGGGTTATTGTTCCAGAATTGGTGTAGTTTGTAGAGAGCTGTGCAGCTAACTGGCAGGCTGCATCTCTCTTGCAGTTCAAATCCACGAGCTGCTCCACAGGGAAAAGATGGGCAGTCTCCTCCCATGCAGTTTACAGCTGTGAATTGTCAGTGAAAACTATGACTTTGTGACTTAATCTTGTTAAAACACAAGACCGCAGTGAGAATTGTAGTTTGTTGTGTGCCTAAAGATACCAGGAGGGAGTGGAAAGACAGGAGAATGTCATGGCTGCCTGGCTTCTCTGAAGAGCTTGCTCCTCACACCATAGATTCCAGACTCCTCCAGACACCAGCATTGAAATAGTAGAGTGCCTGACCCATGTTGTTGTTGTTATGTGCCATCGAGTCACCTGTGACTCCAGCAACCCTATGTACAACAACAGCTCTAAACCCTGCTCTATCCTGTGCCAATCTCATCATCTCTGACACACCTACCTTGACTACCCCAGTCACTGAATCAATCCGCCTTATAGAGGGTTTTCTTCTCCTGTGCTGTCCCTCCACTCTCCCAAGCATAACATCCTTATCCAAGGATTAGTCCCTTCTTGCAGCATGTCCATAGTATATCAGATGAAGCTTCAGAATCCTTGCCTTCAAGGACCAGCCTGGTTTAAGCTTCTCTAGGATGAGCCTGTTTGTTTTCTTAGCAGTCCATGGTTCTCCAGCACCACAGTTCAAACTAGGGAGTAATTTCCAGATCTCTGACACATAGCAAGTGATTGCAAAGACCATGGCCTGTATAAGGTGCACCTTAGTCTCCAGAGTGACATCATTGCTCTCCAGTACTTTGGAGAGGTCGCTAACAGCAGACTTTCCCATCACAGTATGTCTTTTTATTTCCTGGCTGCTGGTGCCAAGAGTGTTGACTGTGGAGCCAAGCAAGTCTGCACTGTTAATAAAGAAGACAGTCATCATTTTGACTCACTGTGGACCACAGTTCTGAGTAGTAATGTGGATCAGAGGCTTCTCAGTGCCTGATTTTTGGAAGTAAATTGCCAGACATCATGTGGATTCAAACCTCCAACCTTTTGCTTAGCAATGATCATAATAATGATTTGCACTATCCATAATGTGTGTGGTGTTGTTAAGTGCCATCGAGTTGTAGATGACTTATAGTGACCCTATGAACAGAAGACCTGAACACTTGTATAACTTTCATCGTTTCTCCATGTTCATAAAGTTTCTGGAGGCAAGCTCTTTGGGAAGTGGATGCCACTCTTACTACCATGGATAACCATTATTGCATTTGAGACATTATTGTCACAGGGTTCAACAACACAGCAACCATGAGTTACCTCTGTACAGCAAATAGACAGACCAGTGCTATACTACTTAGAAGAATGTTTGACCAAAAACAAAACCAGGTCTAAGGGCCACAGATTAAAAATCACCCACCTTTTCTATGCACAACGCCACAGAGCTGTCTCTATGTTGGTGTAGATAACCAAATAGAAGAGTAGATGGTCTCTTACAGCTGTCTCTCTGAAGTTTTGCCATCTATGAGGGTATCAGAGTTTCTTGCCTATTTAGAATTCTTCGTATAGATACTGAGAGTATCTCTTTTTTTTTTTTTTAACAACCATAGAAACTATAGTAGATGTGGGTAAGGTGAATTGCTAACATTGTATTTGTATTAATACAATTGAATTATTCAGAAATTGTGCTGCAACCAACAAACTATAGGAGCATATCTTTACTTTTTAGCTCTGTAGCTTGTTCAACTTTCTAACACGTAATAACCATCCAGTCCTTTGGACAATCACTTTTACATAAGCATCTAGAGATCAATAGAAAGCCGTCCTTGATCCTCAGATTACACTAATTTTTTAAGTTTTGAAGACATATTTTTTTGTTTAAAGTAAGATAAAGGAGAACGTTTAAATACTTAAAATTAAAACTTTTTTGAGGATGGAGAAATTATACTATAAAAGTAAATTTTTACTGAAAGATAGAATCTGAAATATTTAGTGTATAAAAGGTGTTGATGTCAGGTTGATTTTTAATTGTGATAATCTCCTCGTTCCCCCAAATAAAGGATTGTGTTCCATATAGTTTTAAGGAGTTAGGTTTTAGATCATGCATCGCAAACCCAAAGGCCATGCCTCTCTGACATTTTGAGTCTACCAGCTACTGCTTGAGAGAAAGATGCACATTCTCTTCCCTTATGATTGTTATTGTTGTAGTTCAGTGCTACTGAGTTGAATACATCTCGTAGTTACTTTAAGAACGATGGGATCTGGATCATGCCATCATCTCTGCCAAACTTGAACTCATTGTTACAGGCACTGAGTGAGTTCATTTTATTGATGGTATTCCCCTCCTTTGCTGACCCTCCCTTTTTTCCAAGCATGATGTCCTTGTCCAACATCCACCAAAATATATGAGACAGAATGTGAGGGTAATTGGCTGTCACATGTCACCCCACTGATCACCTGGATTGATTCGGCTGATCTGGCTGGCTAGATGGGTGTCCCCTTCCTCCCTCAACAATCCATGTGCATCCATGCCGAAGCTGCATACTTGGTTGAAGAGGATGACCATCCCCAATAGAAGGAAAGCCCATCCTTTGGTCAATGGTATACGAGTAGCTGCACTCCCCTGCTAGAACCTCCAAACAAGCTCTTAAAGTTTGTGGGGAAAAAAAAAAGTTTCACATTTCTTTCCTCCAACGACCACCTGGTTGCACTTTCTCCAAGATATATCTATTTCTTCTTTTGATAGTCTATGAGATAGTTAGTACTCCTTCAGTACCACAACTCAAAGGCACTTCCTTAGTCACTGTCCAGCTTTCAGGTACCTAACAAGTAATTAAAAATACCATGGCTTTGATCAGGCACACTTTAGTCTTTAAACTGAATGAAGCATTACCCTTTAGAACTTTGTAGAGAGGTTCTGGACAGCAGTTTTTCACATAGCAACACATCTTTTGATTTCTTGACTGCTGGTAAGGGTGTTGATTGTGAATCCAAGTAAAATTATATCATTGACAATTACAGTCCTTTCTCATTTTGTCATAGTGCCGAGTGCTATTAGTCCAGTAGCGAAGATTTTGTTTTCTTGATGAGCTGTAAACCATTTGAAGGTTGTAGTCCTAGATCTTCTGCAGCAAGTGCTTCAAGTCTTCTCTTTTAGTGAGCAAGTTTCATTTGCATGATGTAGTCATCCTCCAATACTGATGCACATCCTTCTTTATAAAGTTAAACTTCCCAAATGATTTTTTTTCAACATACAGACTGAATAAGTATGGAGAAAGGATATATTCCTGGGGCACACCTTTTTTTAATTTTTAAACCAGGCCCTGTTGCCTTCCTCTATTCAGACAACAGCTTCTTAGAAGCAAGTAAGTGAAAAGACTGTGGATTGCATCAGGCATACCATAGACTTTACATTGACATACATCGATCTTTAGAACTTTGGAGAGGTCCTTGTCAGCATATTTTCCCGAAGCAACATGTCTTCTTTTACTTCACACACACACATACACACACACACACACACACACACACACACACACAGAACCTGTAGAAAACACACATATATACATACGGAAACCACTAATTTCTTTAACGTAGTTTAATATAAATACTTATTTAATAGAAGTGTTTAGTCTAACCCCTTTCAGTTAACACACTTGCCATTTTTCTACTCTCTTTAGTTGTTTAATACTTTTAATATGAGCCACATGTAAATTATCTTGGAAATGCTCAGTTTAAGTCTGAGACTTGCAGCTTGAATTGTCAGCTCAGTAACATGTTTCTTTTAGACATGATGCAGTATTGTCGAGAGCTGGTTAAGAAGAAGTTGAAAAGGGGACATAGCGTGAAATACATGACCTCTCATAGCACTCCTTTTGGACAGAGTGTAGCTGCCTTGCAAAACGCCAAGGAAATGACACAAATAATGCCACATACATAGTCTCCCTGTGTGTTGTTAGATAACATCAGCTTGACTGCAACTCACAGAGACCCTGTGAACAACAAATGGAAACCTGTGCCACCCTCAAGCCCATATTTGTAATCACTGAGTCATTCTGTCTCAAGAGGGCTTACTTTCTCATGCTGACCCTCTACTTTTTCGAGTATAATGTCTTTTTCTAAGGGCTGGTGCCCTCTGACAAAATGCCCAAAGCATGTGAGATGAAGTTTCACCATTCTTGCCTCTGTAGCACTTCCTCAAAAACAATTTTGTTTGTTCTTTTGGGATAGTCAATACTCTGTCAACACCATAATTCAAAGGCATCCATTCTTTTTTGATCTTCCTTATTTATTGTCCAACTTTCAGTTGCATAAGAAGCAATGGGAAAAAAAACCCATGGTTTAAATTGTTATTTTTATGTGCTGTTGATTCACCTGAGACTCCTAGTGACCGTTTGTACAACAGCTCTGAAGCCTGCCCTGTCCTGCGCCAGTCTCACTGGCACTGACACGCCTACCTCCATTGCCCTAGTTACTGTATCCATGTCATCTGGGGTCTTCTCTCCTGCCCTGTCCCTCTGCCCATCTGAGCATGATGTCCTTCTCCAAGGATCAATCCCTCTCAAAGGATTAGTCCCTCCTGGCCACATGCCCAAAGTATGTGAGACAGAGCTTCAAAATCCTAGCCTTCAAGGAGAAACTTGGTTTTATCCTCTCCAAGACAGACCTATTTGTTTTCTTCGTGGTACATGGTATGTTCAAGAGTCTTCTAGAGAACCACAACTCAAAGGCATCAATTCTTCCTCTGCCATCCTTCATCATTGTCCAGCTCTCTGATGCATAGCCTGGTCTCTAGACTGACGTCATTGCTTCTCAGTACTCTGGAAAGGTCCCTGACAGCTGATTTACCTAATGTAATTTGTCTTTTGATTTCCTGACTGCTGGTGCCAAGAGTGTTGATTGTGGGGACAAGCAAGCTGTAACTGTTAACAACCTCAGTCTCTACTCCATCCATCATAGTGCTGCCAATTGGTCCAGTGGTGAGAATATTTGTCTTCTTGATGGCTTAAATTAGGCATCCCTTAGTCATTAAATTGACTTCCTTTTTCTTTAGTACTTAAAAGAGGTCCTTGACTACGGATTTCCCAAAAACAACATGTCTCTTGATTTCATGATTGCTGCTGTCGTGTTGATTGTGGATACAAGTAAAATGAAATCATCAACAACTTTCATCTCTTCTCCACCTATCATAATGTTGCCAGTTGGTCCAGTGGTGAGGAGTTTTGTTTTTTTGATGTTGAGATGTAATCTATAAGGAAGGCTTTGATCTCCAGTTAAGTGTTTCATATCTTCACTTTCTGCAAGCAAGGCTGTGTTGTCTGCATAACTCACGTTGTTGGTTGAGTCTTCCTCCAGTTCTTATGTCATATTTTCCTTCATATAGTCCAATTCCTTGAATGATTTGCTCAACATACAGATTAAATAAGTATGGAGAAAGGATACAACTCTGATTGAGACATATCCTAATATATACCGTGCAGTGTTCGTTTGTTATATTTAAATGACTGCTTCTTGGTCTAGGTATGAGTTTTGCATGAGCACAATAAAGTGTTCTGAGATTCCCATTCTTCTCAATATTATCTTTAATGTATTATTCAGTCAGATGTCTTTGCATAATCAACAAAACACATATATTTATAATACAAAATAACCTTTTAAAGTTTACTTTTCAAAGTCCTTTGTCAAACTCTGACATTTCTAGAACACATTATTTAATTGAAAATGTGCCTACATGTTTATAAGTTTGTAGAAACCACTCCTGGCAGCAGTAAATGATGACCACCACACTCTGACCCATATATCTTAACTCGTGTGGTCACGGATAGAGAAGCAGACATGCTGCCTGTAGAGTTGTGCTGTCTTAGATGTCTCTGATCAGGGCCCCTGTTTAGAGTTCATGCCGTTTGGTTTACTCTCATCCATCATTCTTTTAATTTTTAACTTAGTTTTAGGACTTATTGACAGGATTAATTTGCCCATTTTCTGCCTATCTAGAGCCTTAGTTGGTTCCTTGAATTATGTAAAGACAGGACATAAGCTTTGGAAACTTCATTCTGAAATTTTTCATCACAAATGTTAAAGATAGATTCAAGATAAGCTTAAAAATACTGACTTCATTGTCTTTAAATAGAATTTCACTTCAACTGAGAATATAATCTTCATTATAAATATAAATACTGCTTTTCCGCTAGCAATTTTAATTCTCAACAGTGACACAGTACTTTGAAACATTTAAGAACTCCCTTAAGTATTGTAAGAAGGTAAACTACTTTAAAAAAGAAAAGAAAAAAAATTTAAATATTCTTTTTGTCACAGTCATAGTGCTTTTTGAAGATAAAAATCAAAGTGGAAAGTATTCTCTTTCAGCTCTCTTATGTATAAAATTTTGAATACTTACTTAAGGCAGGAAATTGTTTTCTACAATAAATAAGTACTCTAAGGTTTTCTTTCCCCTTGTTTTATTTTGAATCTTATTTAGTATTATTTATGGCCTGTGTAATTTTTTGTTTGCATTTTCATTCTTGTATTTGTCTCATGATTCCATCTGAATATTACAGTTCATTTCTTAAACTAAAAACAGCAATATATGTTTTCTATATTAAAGCATAAAATACCAAAACAGTCCAGTGGAAGTTTATATTAATTATGACTGAGATTTCTAAAATATATTATTGCTAATATTGCTTTTCTTTTTAACAGCCTCAAGTACTACAGTCTTCCCGCAGCCTCCCCAGACCCACAGACCACGCCCAGGGAAAATTAATAAAGCCACAGCATGCTGACACCCTCAGTGACTGGGCTCCGCAGGGCATGCTGAGAGTGGACAGAAGGCTCACCCAGGGCTTGCAGCAAGAAAGCAAGTATTGTCCAGATGGCCTGCCTATTTCTTCAAGCCCTCAGTTTACTGAGGATGTATCTAGTAGTACACATTCAGAAGCAGACCTAAGCATAACCGTGAATACTCCAGAGCCTTATCATTTGGCAGATAACAACATGAGTAACATGCAGTTTGTACCCAACTCTCTTCAAACACTTCCTCAATCAAGTTCAACTGACCAGGCTGTGGGAGCTCTAAGAAGGCAGTCTTCACCTGCGGGCTATATATCACAGTCCAAAGCTTTGCAGCTTCAAAAGCCATCCATCTTGAATTCTCCTCCAGTGACGAATCCAGTCCCTCAGTCATCTCCAAGTAAGACTGTCACTTGTAAAAAGTCCCTGGTAATCACACCACGTAATTCATCAAAACTTCAATCAGCCTCTAGTCAGACAAGTCTTACTAATGATTCTAATCTGAAAGTGTCTAAACTCCAACCCCCTTCCAGCACTTTCATACAGAAAATCAGCAACACCCGACTAGAATCTCAAAATCTTCAGGCCAAGACTAGCATCCCACGACCTCTAACACGAAGGAAGGAAAGTGTGCAGATGCCGAATGGCAGTTTTCATGCTGGGGATTGTTTGGCTGCTAATTAATATTCTTATCTTTCTAAACCAAAGATACATTAAATCCATAGCCATCACCTGCCAGTTAGTGTTTGTAAAGCAAGTTTATTTGTAATATCTTTATGTGCATTTTACTACCAAGGTAGAGGTTCCATTAAAGCTTGCAAACATTAAATATATTAAAGCATAGAATCTTCTACTAGTTTGGCTCTTCCATTTTATATCTCAATGGAAGCACATATCATTTCAATAGACTTGTCTCAGGTAAATGTCGATGTTAGCTTCTCATTCTCAGCAGCCTCCCACAGGCTTTAAATCATGTTATCTCTTCTGAATATCATATGATACATACACTCCACTTAGCAGGCAAGCTATGTGCATGACTAATTTAGTCCTTACAAGGTTTATATTCTGGAGGCCTGGTGGTACAGTAGTTAAAAGGGGTGGTGTGATGGAGTCTACTTCCATGAGGATTTAGGCCATTCTCTTCTGTTCTGGAGGCTTGTTGTGAGTCGCTGGACAGCAGTGATTGGTTTTTTTGTTTCTCCTGTAAGACCTGTATTAATTGTTATCAAAACTTGTTCTTTTCCACTTACCCTCCCTGTGAATAAGGCTGCTATTCTGTCTAAAATATTGGTGATAATTGAAGGTTGTATTTCTAAGAATGTTGTGTATAATTGAAAGGCCTGTGAACAAGCACTGTGCAGAATAAAAGAAATTGAGCTTTTAGTGGGAATTCTCCTTTATCATTGTTTTTGGTTTTATTTTCAGCAAGTAACCATTGTTGATCAACAGTGTTTGATTCATTTACTTAGGAAAAACCCCTAGGTAAAAAATATCTTAGTATCTCGTATATGAAGAAGTTACATGCTACTTTAACACCTCTGCCCCCTGCATTGTGTACATCATTTGTGTTTGTTTTTGTATTGGACAAGTTTTGTTTTGTTTTTTTTTAAAATAGTTAATACTAGAGTTTAGCTTTCAATTCGGTCTTGATCCCTGTAGGCTTATGGATCCATGATATAAGTTAATTCTTTATTGTATTACTTGTATTAGCTTATTGCTAACACATAAGGGATGAGAATATAGACTTGAAATATTTGCACAAAACTTTGATAGATTCATGGGGATTTAAAACTATTTTGTGTGGCAAAAATGTTTTATGAAAACATTTTAAGTGAGGCTATCCTGAAAAAAGCTGGACTTGGTAAGTTGTTTTTTCTCAACTTTGCAGATTATGTGTTTTTTGTTGGTGGGGTGGTGGTTTTTGTTTGGTTTGGTTTTTTTATGTTGGTGTGTATTTCAGTAGCAATTTTTGAAAATAGCCAGGCTTCTGGAAGAAAGATACTTGAGGAAAAGAAGCTGTGATTTAGTAAAAGGTGTTAAAAAGTGTTTCAAAGGCAAGATGCGTATTTCTTTTAGTGGGCTCCAGATGTTAACTGTAGGGTCTTTAGGGATCATGTGCATGATGCAAATCATTCTACAGACCATTTTGTCAGGACAAGCCATGCTGGCCAGCTGCCCACCTCAGCCCCAAAATATGTTGTCATTAACATTGTTCACTTGTAGCTGTTGTAATTGGAATTGGTGTCTTTCAGAAAAGTAACCTTTCCAAGGTTAAGTTTTGTTTTTATCAGATGAATGAAAGTGCATCAAGAGGAATGATGGCAAAAAAGTTTATCGCTCAGTTTTCTGAAGATTCTATTAAAAAGAGTATAGTTGTTAAGATTGTGTACTCCTTTCTTTGTTAGAGGAAATATCCCCAGGAAATACTTATGTGAAATTTTTTTTAAAGTTTATTCTTTTTTTTAATATGTTGTTGTTGTTGTTATGTGCCGTCGAGTCGCCTGCGACTCATAGCGACCCTATGTACAACAGCCCTAAACTCTGCTCTGTCCTGTGCCAATC
>NW_006400055.1:631648-634689 GCF_000299155.1 Elephantulus edwardii
TGCTCTTCTCTTTCAAAAGTAAAAGAAACACTCCTTCCCTGGTATACAATCCTCCCCACCACCACCACCACCCCAAGTACATTCCACTATGCATTGCAACTATTGTGACAGTCTTCCCTTAACTATCAGAGAACCATTTAAGTTAATTTACCTTTGAATGTACAGAAGTAATTTACATATTTTTGTAATAGGCTTAACAACACAAATCACACTCTGTTCTCACTTGTTAGCACTTTGCAGAGACCTAACAGTATTCTTCACAGAGTTTAAATACTGTTAGCATAGTGTGAGCACTTGTCAACAAAGCACTATAGCTCCTAGAGACAGAGTGAGTGTGGCAATTGCAGTGGGCCTTCTAGGTGGGCTTTCATTTTGTTTTGGGGGTAGTAGGGATAGGTAGGGGCAAAACCACAGGATTGCACAGTTTGGTAGGAAGAGGGAGAGAGTGAATGTGGGCTTTAATTTTGAAGGAAAACAAGAACTGGTCTCACCTATTGAAATAATAGTTTGCTAGTTTCCTACAGTAAAACACACTGTTGAAGTTTGTAGATTCTTGATTTATTTGGAAGTTGTTTAGACCCTAATAAAACCTTATGTACAAATTGTCTTTCATTTTTTTTTTAGGGGAAAAGTTGGGTATTTTAAATTTCTCTTTCTCTATTATGTAAAAGCATTTACTCTAGGAATTTTTTTCATTCTAATAATTTTCCTCTCCCATATTTTTCTTCCAGATTAGTTTTCAGAAATATTAGCCCCATAGCTCAATTTTATCAAGCCCTAATCTTGGTGGAAAACAGACTCATCAACATAATTATTATAAAACATACGTATTGTTAGAGAAAGAAAAATTAAGATGCTTACACAAATGAGTGTAATATTTATCTTTAAAACTACAAGAATATTATGCTTAGTAGTCTGCTGCTTTGTAACTGTTCAGTTAGAGGAAGAAGTGAGGATGTAAGTAGATGTCACCCTCTCAGCTCTGGGAGGATCTCTGATCTCTGTTATTTCTAGAAATCAGCTGTCATCCACCTCCGCACAGCTTACTTTTTCTCTAAGTTCTTACTTACTGTGTTGGTGAGGATGGTTGCGGTACCTGCGTTCTGGTTCCTGTGGAATAAGTTTCCTGAGAGTTGGTTAATTTTCACAGTTGCATGAAAATTTGAATATGCAGAATTCTATATTTGACTGTTACTGGAATGCATATCCAATTCTTTAAGGAAGGCTTGGTCAAAGGAATTAACAGTACAAATACAGATTATTTTAAGGCATTAAGCAAAGGATGATGGAGTTCTTTAGATGTTTCTTATAACTGAGGCTCTCTAGCATTTTTCTTTTTGAGTCTCATTTTCATTTGTGCAATATTTCCAGCTTTATTGATTACTGTTCATTGTATTTGTATCGATACTAAGAAACTTACTCAGTATTTTTAGAAGCAGAATTTAAATATGAAAGAGAATATCTGATTTGCACTTTAAATGCGCTTTATTGCTTGGAGTTGTGCCTGAAATATCAAATTGCCTCCTGTTGGCTGTGACATCATTTATTGAAATGAATTTTCCTGTATAGTTGCTGTTTGACTCTATCAGTACAGCATTCCATGTAATTCCATCTCCAGCTTGCCACTTTCCCTTGAAAGCACTAACTTTTCTTTTGAGTATTCTGTTGTTCCTGTCCTTTTCTTAGTATATCCAAGGAAATATGATCTGCACAAGTTGTCCACAGGTCCTTTGACATGGTTGGTGTTAGAGACAAAGGTGTACTCAGTTCCAGCAGTCAGAATGGTTTCCTGTCTTTCGTGTCTTAAGGTGAATTTTTTCATCAACATCAGGAAAAATGCAGCATAAATTTGTTTACTCTCCATCTTGCACAGTAGTTTTCATGTTGCTAAGTTACTTGAATTAGTTGTTTGTATGCTTATTATGCGCACATTTAAAAGTTAATTATACTACAATACAAATAACGGATGATTTTCTGATTTTCTTTAGGGGTGATGACCTTTGCTTTTTTTTTTTTCTTCCTTGCTTGAATTTCTGTTTTCAAATGGTCTTCCATATTTTACTTTCATTTCTCTGCTGCAGAAATTTGAACGAATATGTTTGAGTAAATTATTTTGATGGTGGATTCCATTCTCCAGCTCTGTCATTAATAAAGATACATTGTGTGTTTTGCTATTCTTGGAGTAAAGCTACCCAATGTTACTTTGGTGAAGCATTGTCAAAACAAAGTGATACAGACTTTAAGGATTTTGTCTTTTAGTCATTACTAACTGAATAGCAAACACCCAGTCTTTAATATCCACTGTATTATTATTTTTATTGATTTTTAAAGCAAGTTCAGTTTAAATAATTGTATATTAGAATTTGCCTGTAAAATTAACTTTTAAAATGTAAATCTTTCCTGATAATGTTGGCATAATAACTAAAATAATAAAGTTCATGATTATAAGAGTCATCTTGTTCTTTTCAACTTTGACTTCCAGTTTGCCTTTTTTTCCCCTTCTCCTTAATTTCTATATATTTTAGGGGTTTGTTTTGTTTTTTACAAAGGATATCAACAGTCTTCAAAGTGTAACTTTATGGACTTATGGCAATACATGAAATTGTGCAATATTCTAATTCTTTTTTTTAATTTTTTTAATATTCTAATTCTTAATTTTGAAATGAACTATTTTGGTGGTATCGAATCCTGTCTATATTATTTAATTTATACAGCTGTTATGTGCCGTCAAGTCGCGACTCATAGCGACCCTTTGTACAACAGCGCTAAACTCTGCTCTGTCCTGTGCCAATCGCACTGTCTCTGACACTCCCATCCTGATCCCAGTCACTGAATCAATCCACCTCATAGAGGGCCTTTCTCTCCTACGCTGTCCTTCCACCCTCCCAAGAATGATGTCCTTCTCCAAGGACTGGTCTCTCTTCACAACATGTCCAAAGTCTGTTAGACAGAGCCTCAGAATCCTTGCCTCCAAGGAGCCACCCGGTTTAACCCTTTTCCAGGATGAATCTGTTTGTTTTCCTAGCAGTTCATGGTATTCT
>NW_006400055.1:635800-644196 GCF_000299155.1 Elephantulus edwardii
GCCTTATTTTTTGCCATTTCCTTCAAAGCAGCCTGAACTTCTTTCATCACCATAGGCTCTTGCTCGTATGTTGTTTCATGAAATTCTTCTGTGTCTGCTAATTCCTTTCGATACAGTGACTCAGTATATTCTTTCCATCTTCTTTTAATACTTCCTGGACCATTTAACATTCTGCTGAGGAGCCTGACTGGCAGAAAGCTGGGCAGCTAAAGGGTCCATCACACTCCCCGTCCATCTTCTCAGGTAACAGTGAAGACACCAAAACCTCACGGCATTCGTTCTGCAGGCTGGGTGTAAAGGAGCCTGACTGGCAGAAAGCTGAGCAGCTAAAGGGTCCATCACACTCCCCACCCATCTTCTCAGGTAACAGAAGAAATTATACAGTATTTTAGAAATGTGGCATCAGGACTGAAGAAGACTGATCAACATCCTATGTTAAGCAAATGACATAATCTTGCTTACCAAAACTGAGCACTTGCTTTAGAAAGGCAAGGACCACAACCTTAAATGTGGATTGAAGCTCAACATCAAGAAAACAAAAATTCTTACCACTGAGCCGATTGGCAACATCATGATAGATGGTGAAGAGATTGAGATTGTTAACAGCTTCAAGTTTGCTTGACTCCACAGTCAACATTCTTGGTACCAGCAGCCAGGAAACCAAAAGCTGAATTGGAAAAGTCTGCTGTCAGGCACATCTCCAGAGTACATCTCCAGAGCAGCAATATCAGCCTGGAGACTAAGGTGCATCTGATCCAGACCATGATCTTTGCAATTACTTACTATGCATCAGAAAGCTGGACAATTACTAGAGATGATAGAAGGAGAATTGATGCCTTTGAGCTGTGGTTCTGGAGAAGAGTACTGAATATACCATTGACTGCTAGGAAAACAAACAAGTTTGTCTTAGAGAGGTTGACGCCAGGCTCCTCCTGGGAGACAAGAATTCTGAAGCTTCATCTGACATACTTTGTGTATGTTGCAAGGAGAGGCCAGTCCTTGGAGAGGGATGTCATTCTTGGAAGGGTAAAGGGACAGTACAAGAAAGGAAGATGTTGGATGAGATGGATTGACCCAGTGACTGGGGTTCTGAGGATAGGTGTGTAAGAGACAATAAGGTTGGCTCAACATAGAGCAAGTTTCAGAGCTTTTGAATATAGGGTTGCTGTGAGTCACAAGCAACAAGATGGCACATAACAATAACAGCACCTTGTTTTGCTTACAACATCTTCAGTGAGAGGGACAGTGCCCCCCTGTATTGGAGTGTCCAGCTTTCAGTAGCATTGAAGCTTGATCAGAGCTTCCACCAACCTAAAGATAGAGGCACTCTTGCATCTTAGAAGGAAGAGGGAATGAATCCTTGACGAGTTGAGAAATACCCTTCTTCCTAAGGCAACTATTCTTGTTAATAGTTCAATTTATGTGGCTGGATGCCAAAACTTTTCTAATAGTTTCTAACTTCTCATGGAGTTCGTTCTTTCTTTTTTGGAAAATGGTTATTTGGTTTATCCCTGCAGAGGTCTTTTGTGTAACTGTCTTATTCTTTTGCTGCTTCTGAGCTCTTGGATATCTGACATGACATAGAGACAGTTGAAGATATTGGCACCATATGCTCAGTGTCATCATTCCTGCCAATTTAAGTTCTTTGTTTTTCAATGCAGCATAGTATTCCATTGTGTGAATGTACCACAGCTTCTCTGTTTATTCGTTTGTTGATGGGCACTTGGATTGTTTCCAACTCTTTGCTATTGTGAGCAAAGCCACAATGAACACGGGTGTGCATATATCTGTTTGGGTGGCAGTTCTTGGTTTCTTTAGGGTATATTCCCATTAGTGGATTTGCTGTGCCAGATGGCACTTATTTCTATTTGCAATTTTTTGAGAAAGTGCCATACTGCCTTCCATAGTGTTTGCGCCATTTTACACTCCCACCAACAGTGAATAAGGGTTCCAGTTTCTCCACAACCTCGCCAGCATTTGCTGTTTGTTGTTCTGTTGAATTTTGCTATTCTTACTGGGGTAAGATGACATCTCATAGTTGTTTTGATTTACATCTCTCTTAGAGCTAGGGATTTTGAACATTTCATATGTTTGTTCACCTTCTGATTGTTTTCTTTGGTGAAGTGTCTGTTCATATCCTGTACCCATTTTTCAGTTGGGTTGTTTACCTTTATCTTGTGGCATTTAAGTATTCTATAAATTCTAGATATAAGCCCCTTATCAGATATGTCATTGCCAAATATTTTTTTCCCAGTCTGTGTCTTCCCTTTTTACCCTGTTGGAGAAATTTCTGCATGTGCAAAGGGATTTTATTTTTAGAAAGTCCCATTCATCTATTTTATCCACTCCTGGTTGTGGGTTTTTCAGGATGCTTGGAAGATTGTTTATGTTGTGGAGTAAGGCTTCTGGAGTTCTTCCAAGCTTTTCTCTAATGAAGTTTATAGGCCTTGGTTTTAGTCCTAGGTCCTTGATACACTTTGAGTTGGGTTTTGTGTATGGAATGAGGTGTGGATCTTGCTTGAGTTTTTTACAGATTGTGCTCCAATTTTGCCAGCACCATTTGTTAAATAGGCTGTTATTTCCCCACTTAACTGATATCATCTTGTCAAAAATAGTTGACCATAGTTAGATGGCTGACTTCTGAATTCTCAATTCTATTCCATTGATCTATGTGTCTTTCATTGTACCAATACCACACTGTCTTGACCACTATGGCAGTGTGGTAGGATTTGAAATCAGAGTGTGATGCCTCCTACCTTGTTTCTCTTTTTAAGGAGTTCTTTGCTTATCTGGGGCCTCTTTCCATTCCAAATGAAATTGGAGATTGCCTTTTCCATCCCGTCGAAGAATGAAATTGGTATTTGTATTGGGATTGCATTGAACGTGTAAATTGCCTTTGGTAGTATTGTCATTTTCACAGTATTGAGCCTATCCGTGAGCAAGGGATATTCTTCCATTTCTCTAGGTCTCTTTTTGTTTCTTGTAGTAATGTTTTGTAATTGTCTTTGAATAGATCCTTTGTGCTCTGGTTAGATTTACTCCAAAGTATTTAATCTTGTGATTAGTTATTGTGAAGGGTATTGTTTTTCTTAGCCTCGGCTCTATATTATCTTTGTTACTCTAGAGAAATCCAACTGCTTTTTGTATGTTTATCTTGTATCCTGAGGATTGTATAGTTTGATGGGGTGGGGGATGAGGGAAATTGGAAGAGTCTTGTCTGAAAAGCAGTGTATTAAAATTTTGTAAATAAACTAGTATAATAAAAAGGCATAAATCAACAGTAATTCTGTGTAATACACTGTATATAAATGTTTGAAACAATATAAATGAAATATTGTATATAACTATGTACATGAATGAAACACAATGTATATGAATTATTGTATGTACCAATAAAAAAAGGAAGAAGTAAATTTTTAAAAAGACATCATGCTTGGGTAGTGGAGGGTGATCATAAAAGAGGAAGACCTTAAACAGTTGGATTGGTACAGTAACTGTAACAATGGACTCAAGCATGACAGAAATTATGAAGATGGCACAAGATAGGGCAGGATTCAGACCCGTTGTTCTGTATGGGTCAATATGAGTTGTGGTGGACTCACAACACATAACAAGCAACATGATGAAGGAGAGCTCAGGTGGCATAGCCTGTGGGGAGCTGTCCTGCTAACTCAGAGGTGGCGCCTCTCTAGTGATTGAAATCTCACAGTGGCTCCATGAGAAAATGATGACCAGTATCTTCCCATGTGATTTACAATCTTGCCAAACCCATGCAAGGGTCAGCTTTGAGTTGGTTCTGAGTATGAGCAAGAGCACCAACAAAGCATGAGAGTTGCATTTTCTCAACATTTTTGCCAACTTTCTGCCTGTATTATAGCTGTCTTGCTCTTAGTTATAACTAGCAGAGATGACATCAGACGCTGAGCCCTCGTGCTGAGAAACAAAAAGAAGAAATATTGCAAGCAGACCTTAGTGATTGGAATGTGGAATGTGAAAAAGTATGAATATAGGAAAATTGGACATTGTTAAAGAAAAAAATGTTTGTACTGTAGAGTTGGAACCTCCAGCGAGTTTTCAGAGGCAGTTAATCTTGGAGGAGATTGCCTATACTCCCACGGAACGGCTGGTGGTCTCAGACTGTGTGGCTTTGAGATTGCTTCTTGCCACTAGGCCACCAGAGCTCCCTGAGGAAGAAATGTGATACATGAATAAATGGCGACATACTAGGCATTGGTGAGTTGAGATGGATTGGCATGGGACATTTTGAATCAGACAGTCTTATGTTCTGCAATGCTGGAGATGAAAAGGTGAGGAAAAAATGGAGTCATATTTATAGTTTAAAAGGCCCTTTCATCTCACATGAGAGGGAACATTGGTGAAACCCCAGAGAGCTGCACTGGAGGTGATGGCACTGAAGCCCAATTTAAGGTTGTCTCACTGGCCCCCTATCCTGCCCCTGTGTGCCCTGAAGGGCTGACTCCTCCATACATAAGAATTGTGTCCAGATTGTTTATAACATTTCAGTACTGGCTCTTAAAATAACACAATACTGATCATGAAAGAAAAAAAATTATAATAAAGACTATTTCTAGATCCATAATGAAATGTTGTGAGCAACATGCATACGCAAACAAGGAAGACCTCTTAATACCAACATAATTCAAATACATGCACCAACAAGCAGAGCCAAAGAAAAGGAAATAGAGAACTTCTACCAACTTTTGCAATCACAGTGACTGGAATGCAACATTTGAGAACAGGGAAGAAGGGTGACAAATGAGGCTGGAGGTAGAATGATAGAATTTTGCACTATTGATGTATTCATTGCAAATACATTTTATAAGAAGCACAAATGATGGTTATACACATGAACCTCAGATTGATTACAACTGAAAAGAACCATTGTATAAGCTCAATATCAGCTGTGAAAACAAGGCCAGGTGCAGATTGTATTCGTATACAAGTTAAAGTTGGAGCTAAGGAAAATTAAAACATATCCATAAGAACCAAAATTTGACCCTGAGTCTATTCCACCCGAATTTAAAGATCATCTCAGGAACAGGTTTTAGACCTTGAGCACTAATAAAGGAAGATCAGAGCCATGGGAAGATACCAAGAATATAATTCATGAAGAATACAAAAGGTCATTACCAAGACAGAGGAGGAAGAAAAGATTGAGATGGATGTCAGAAGAAACTCTAAATATTGCACAATGTTGATAAAACAAGAAGAAATCAGAAAGTTAAGGAGCTGAAGAGAAAATTTCAAAGAGCAGCTTGAGAAGACAAAGCAAAGTATTTTAATGCAAAGTGCAAAGAACTAGTCAGAAAATGAAAAGGATCAAACTCAATATTTCTTAAACTGAAGCAACTGAAGAATAAATTCAAACCTCAAGTGTGGAAATACTTAAAAATGCTATGATCCAGGAAGCATCAAAAGAAGATGAAAGGAGTACACAGAGTCACTGTACCAAAAAAAAAACAAAACCTGGATGATATACAGAAGAATTTAATGAAACAACATAGGATCAAGGGTAAATAGAGATGAAAGAGGCAATTCAAGGTACTCTGAAAGAATTGGCCAAAAAAGAAAGCCCCAGAAATTGATGGAATAACAGTTGATCTATTTCAACAAACACACCAGGGTGTGCCAAGCCATCTGGAGGACTACTACTTTGCCAACTGACTGGAAAATATCAATATTTATTCCCATATCAAAAAAGGTGATCCAACAAATTGTGAAAATTATTGAACAATATCATTAATATCAGAAGCAAGCAAGATCCTTTTGAAGATTATCCAAAAACTATTGAAACAGCAGATCAGCAGAGAACTACCAGAAATGCAAGCTGGGTTCAGAAGAGGCCATGGCGCTAGGGGCATCATAGCCAAAGTCAGATGGATCTTGGCTAAGAGCAGAAAGTACCAGAAAAATGTCTGTGTTTCACTGACTATGCAAAGGCATTTGACGGTGTGAATCACAACAAACTGGCTAATTTTGAGAAGAATGGGAATTCCAGAATACCTGACTATGCTCATGTGTAACTATATATTTGGGCCAGAAAGCAGTCATCAGAACAGGGCAAAGAAACTATGGTTCAAAATCAGAAATTAGTGCATCAGGGATGTATCTGATCTCCATATCTTTTCAGTCTATATGCAGAACAGATCATTCAGGAGGCTGGGCTTTATGAGGAGGAGTGTGGCATCAAATTGGAAGAAGACTTATCAACAACCTGCATTATGCAGATAACACAACCTTGCTTACCAAAAAAGAGGACCTGAAGCATTTGGTCTAAGGTCAAGGACTTTAGTTTTCAATATAGATTGAAGCTCAACATCCAGAAGACAAAGATTCTCACCAATAGGCTAATTGGCAGCACCATGATAGATGGAGAAGAGATTGAGATTATTAACAATTTCAGCTTGCTTGGTTCCACAGTCAGTACTCTTGGCACCAGCAGTCAGGAAATCAAACAACTAATTGCACTAAGAAAAATCTATTGTCAGGAACTTCTCCAGAATGTTAAGGAGCCATGAATGTTAAGGAGAATAAGATGCACCTGATGCAAGCAATGGTCTTCACAATTACTTGCTATGCATCAGAGACCTGGACACTGACTAAGGATGACAGAAGAAGGATCAATACCTTTTAGTTGTGCTGTAGAAGAGGCTTAAACATATCATGGACTGCTAAGAGAACAAATATGTTTGTCCTAGAGGGTGAAACCAAGTTGTGAGGGTTTTGAAGCCCCATCTCACATATTTTGTGTATGCTGCCAGAAGAGACCAGTTCTTAGAGAAGAACATCATGCTTGGAAGAGTGGAAGGACTGCAAACAAGGGCAAGACATTGGATTAGATGGATTGACACAGTAACTGGAATAATGGGGTTGGGATGGGGCAGGGTTCATGGCTATTATGCATAGGGTCTCTGTGAGTCAGTCGCAAGGGACTAGAGTGCACATAACAACAAGCCTGTATTGCCTGTTAACGCACATATTGCTGGTCAAGAAAAACATGTTGGGGCCAAATCGATCCAGAGCAAAGAGGTATGTGCAAGGGGCTTTGCCCATTAACAAGTAGAGGCAGCTGTGAAGGAGACTAGCTGGCCTGATAGGTGCTGCTTTGCTTTGCCGAGTCCTAGATAGTGGGTCGGTGGGTGCTGGGAGCATGTGATGATTTCAGACCCACTCTAATGGGCACTGGAAATTTTTGGTGAGCACTGGCTAATTCTGCTGGATTTTAGTTTGCTCTGCCAGAGACTGGCTAATGTGTAGGCAGAAGTGATGGGATTCTCAGAGGTGGGAAAGGGAGTATTTAAAATCATATTGTGATGAAAATGTTCCAAAACTGAGTCATGGTAAGGATTATACAGCTGGTAAATTTACTGAAAACTGAGTTTTATTGAATTAAGTCAATTATGAGAACAAGGGGGTATATATAATAGAACCAGAGAATACTGCTTCGTTTAAGATCAGGACAATTATGCCTCAGGACTGCTATCTTGCACAATATTTACTTAATCTCTGGGATGAGCAGATAATCCAAACAACTGGACCATGTTAGGAAGAATATGCCATCATGATTGGAAGAAAGACTCAACAACTAAGATAAGTATATGACAGTCTTTCTTGGAGAAAACGAAGACAATCTAAAGCACTTAGCTGAAGAAGATCAAAGACTACAGCTATTTCAGTTAACCTCATTTGCATGTAAAAGTTGAACAATGAATAAGAAAGACTGAAAGAGAATTGATGTATTTCAGTTGTGATCTGGCAATGAATATTACAAGTACCATGGACTGCCAAAAGAACAAACAGATTTTGAAAGAAGTGAAGCCAGAATACTCCTTAGAAGGAAGATAGTGAGATATAACCTCACATATTTTGGATGTTTTGACTCAGAAGGGGCCAATCTTTAGAAAAGGACATCTTACTTGGAAAAATATGTCAGTGAGGGGTAGGAAATCCCTTAATGAAATGGATTGACACAGTGACTTCAACAATGGTCTTAAGAGCAACAGATACTGTGGAGAATTTTATTTGTTACATGTAGAATTACAGCTAGTGTCTAATGTCAGATGGATCTTGGCAGAAAGCAAAGAATACCAGAAGAATGTCTATCTGTGCTTCATTGACTTAAAAGGCTTTTGACTGTGTGGATCACAACAAACTGTGGCTGACCCTAAGAAGAATGGGAATCTCAGAACATTTGATTGTGCTAATGCGAAACCTATACTTGGACCAGGAGGCAGTCGTCAGAACAGAGCAAGGAGACACTGTTGTTGTTGTTGTTGTTGTTGTTATGTGCCGTCAAGTTGTTTCCGACTCATAGCGACCCTATGCACAACAGCCCTAAACCCTGCTCTATCCTGCGCCAACCGCACCGCCTCTGA
>NW_006400055.1:645866-651995 GCF_000299155.1 Elephantulus edwardii
ATGGCTAGGTTGGCACAGGATAGAACAGCATTTAGAGCTCTTGTACATAGGGTCGCTATGAGTCGCAAGTGACTCGATGGCACATAACAACAACATGTAGAATTGCTATAATTTGTTCCATAGGGTTTTCAGAGGCAAATTATTTCAGAATTGAATGATCAATCCTCCTTAATCTGTCTTAATCTCAAAGCTCCCTGAAGCTCTCCACCATGGATGAAGTGCTAGTATTAAATACTGGTGGCACAGCCTCCAGCATCACAGCAGCCAGCAAGCTACTTCACTACATAAGCTGACAGACAAGTACTGTACTCAGAAGAGCAAACTGTAACAAACATGTACATTCAAAAATTATAAAGTAAGCAGCAACACACAGTTTCTTCCCTCTCATACTTCCTGCCCCCAACCAATATAGCAAGCTGGTAAAAAAAAAAAAAAAAAAAGTCCTGGACCCCGAATATCAGCAAAGCCTGGCTGAACCTACTGACTTCTCCCAACAAGGATGGCTCAGGCTCCACTCATGCTACCCTTTGAGCACTCCCTGGTGAAGTTGGTATTCTAACCACCCCAGGCTGGTGCCCACCATGGTCTGGATGGACTCAAGTGTGTCGAGCATGATAAGAATGGCATAGGATAGGACAGAAGTTTGTTGTTCATAGGGTTGCTGAATCAAACACTTAAAATTAACATAGAATTGAATTGGTGTGAACTTGAAAGCATGTAACAACAGATTGGATCACTGGGCCTTTCTTTGGAGACATCTCTGGGTAGATTTTCACTAGCCATTTCTACCACTCAGGAATCCCACAGAGACATTATCTTCTAATAATATTTCTTGATTCTGATGGTCTCCGAGGGGCTAAAATAGCAACTGTTGCACCAGGTAGTTTCTATCTGTGTGTGTCTCTGGGTAATACTACCTCTAGTGATGTCAATATAAAAATATGGATAACACCCATCAGCCAGTGTAACTATATTTTACATGTAAAATTCAGTGATAACAGATGCATTATCTTCTTGTACAACTATCATCAACTTATGCAGACAAATTTTTCATCAATATGAACAGAAATTCAGTATTTATAAGCCAGGATTCTTCATTACACTTTTGGATAGTTTCATGTACAGAAAACCAATTTCTCTTTTTGTGTTTACTTAAAATCTTGTGATTTACAATGCTATTTATTGGTTCTAGTGGTGTTTTTGTGGATTCCCTAAGGAGCTTTTGCCCACAAGATCAGATGTATTGCAGTAAATGCAGTCTTATTCTTTTATTCTTTCTTTACCTACTTGTACATGTCACTCTTGGCTGACGCTGCTGATACCGGGCCTCTTTTGAGACACGAGCTCCCTATGCTATGTCCCTTCTTTGACCCTCAGGGGCCCAGAACTTCAGTGGTAACTTCCCAAGGGGCCCAGAACTTCAGTGGTAACTTCCCAAGGGGCCCAGAACTTCAGTGGTAACTTCCCACTTTGGGAAGCAAGCTTCCACATTGAAGGTGGAATAGAGTTTCTCATTCTCATTGTGAAAGAGGTGAATCCATCTGCCCAGAAAATGCAGAGGGCATAGTTCCTCACCTTACCTCAACTCACCTCCAAACACACCTTAGAGTAGAAGCTAATTGTCAAAGCAATATGTGGTAACATTCAAATTGCTTGCATTAAAGTAATTCTATATTATTCCTTACCAACAAGGGGTCTCCAGGCATTGAAAACACTGAACATGCTGAACTGCTAACTGAAAAGGTTCAGGTCTCACCAGTGCACCTTAAAAGAAAGGTTTAGTGATATAACAGCTGAAAAGCCTTCTATCTGGAGCACTGCTGTACTCTGATGCAAACAGTAGAGGTTGTGATTGTCCTGTTTGTTAGTTATGATGAGATCTGACATGATACAATCACCTCCATGATGAGATCTGCTAAGCAGCCAGTCCATTATTATTGAGTGCAACCTATAGCAACCCTATGAACAACAGATCTTAACTCTGTCCCGTCCTGTCCTGTCCTCACGCTTCCTGATACACTAGAGCCCATGGGTGCAGTTAGTGTGTCACTCACCTAGTTGAGGGTCTTCCTCACCTTCACTGACCTTTCTGAGCATCCTTTCCAAGGATAAGCCACTCCTAGCAACATGCCTGAAGTATGTGAGGCTGAGCCTTATAATCTTTACCTCCACAGAGTACTCTGGCTGCACTTTCTCCAAGACATACTTGTTTGTTCTTTTGACAGTCCCTTGGAAGTTCAGTACTCCTCTCCATCAATTTTTCTGTCATCTTTATTCATTGTCCAGCTCTCAGATGCATAGCAAGTGATCGGAAAGACTATGGCCTGAATCAGACACACCTTAGTCCTCAAACTGACACCACAACTTCTCAGTAATTTGGAGAGACCCCTAACTGCAGACTTTCCCAGTGCAATGTGTCTCCTTATTTCCTGACTGTTGGTAACAAGGGTGTTAATTATGGATTTCAAGTAAGATGAAGTTAATGTCAGTTTCAATTTTTTTCTCTATATATCATAATGTTGCCTAGGGGTCCAGGGTAAGGTGTTAAGCCTGATTTGCTATTAGAAATATAAATTGTCAGTTTGTCTTATTTGGAGATATCATTGTCCTAATTGGTATAACACTTGTCTGTCAGTTTGCTGTACTAGTAGGTGGTTGTAATTCTGAAAGTTATTCCACTAGGGTTACCCATGGTGGACAGACTTTAGTAGAGTTCCTATATAAAAACAGATTATGAAGCAGGATTGGCTATCTAGTTCTTAAGTAACAGGCCTCTGAAAACCCTATAAACAGTAGAAGAACACAGATAATTATAATATTGGTGGTAGAACAAGTCAGTAGAGAAGAGCATTTTCTTTAAGTGTATGGGCGCAACAAATATGTGTGAATGTTCTGCTAAAACTCTAGCTTTTTGCTTACTCAGGATCCTGTGCCTGGCTCACATCATCTGACCTCCAGTTGAACCAGTGGCCTGTAGTGTTGCCTACAGATCTTGGGACTCATTGTTGGCTGTGCGCCTGCAACCTTCCATCTTACCTGCCAATCTAGGTTTTTCAGCCTCCTTTGCTATGAGCTAGCCACTGCTGCCTGATTTGCTAATTTCGGATTTACCAGCTGCTGCAACTTTGTGAGTTGAAGCAAGTCTCTAGCCTGATGTCTGTCCCCAACAAAGTCAGAGACTTGCCAGCCTCTACAACTATGTGTGCCACATCCTTGACCTGAATGTCTCTTTAGACACATGCATAGGCTTCACTGGTCCTGCTTCTCTGGAGGACCAGAGCCAGGCCTCATCAGAAAAGATATGAATGTCTGCACAGAAGCACCAGTCACTGGGGATCTGGTTTACTTAGTCTCCCACCCATATCTGAGCATCAGTCACACCCACAAGCTACCCAGCTGTATCTCCCCTTCCTGTTCACCCACTGTTCTGCACCCAGCCCCTTTCCCAAACCACAGCAAAGGCAGAGGTCAGTGTACAGCCCATGGAGACCCAGAGGAACCCAAGGGGAACCATGGGGATGTTACACATCTTCCCAGGATCCTAAACACAGAGATTAGTGTCTAAATGGGCATGCTCCATATGATGTGACCGTGCTTTATCTGCTAATAATGATTAGAGATGACAACAAAACCAGTAACTTTCTATGTGCCTGATATTAGTATAAGCATTTTAGGTAGATAAACGATAGGGGCATGAATGGATGGAGGTATGTAGGTAGTATCTAGGTAGACCAGAGTCAATACTGTTTCACAACAACCTCGTGTACAACATGTGCTGTCTGGTTCTGTGTCCTCTTCACACTCACTGGTGTTTCCAGTCCACTGTCATGGCTTCTGTGCTCACCCTGTTACCTCCCCTGACCTCTAGATTACATGTCCAAAGGCAGCAAGTCAGGCAGTAGTCGGCTGTGATCCCTGGGTTTCACTGTCTTAAAGTTTGGATGTATTGGTGTTCACCATGAATTAGAGTCAACCCCATGGCAGCACTGGTCCCCACTCATGCCCCAACCCAATGCTAGTAAAGAGCAGCATAGAGCCCTGGGGCTGAAGTGAGTGTGACTTTTTGGTGGTTTTGGTGGCGTTTGCGTCTGTTTGTACAATGCTGCCATCTGGTGGTATCATATGGATATTTCCTTACTCATACCCAAACACACTCTCCCCTCCCTCTTTCTGCCTCTCCCCCTCTTCCTCTCTACCTCCCTCTCCTTTTCCCTCCCTCCCTTTTTCTCTTTCTCCCTCTCCCCCCCCCCACCCCCAGAACAGAATAGGACTTCCCGATATGGCTTGCATATGACTTTTAGGGAGCTCTGATGGTAAGAAGCTGCACTGCAATACCAAAAGCAGGTGGTTCAAGGCTACCAGCAGGAGGCTGGTGCATTTATCTGCTATGGGTCAATTCCGACTTGATGGTACACAACAACAACAACATGTGACTTCCTAAACTGCAGATCTCTATGGAAGCTGTCTGGCACATCTTCCTCCTACAGACCAACTGGTTAACTGACTTATTAGTTAACAGAAAACAAGTGCTTAGCCACTGCACCACTAGAGTTCTTTTACTTAAAATAAACCCACTAATGTCCAGCTGGTTCCAAATCAGAGTGACCCTGCCCATCTCTCTTCTTGGGAGTGACTGGTGAATTCAGCTGCTGTCTCTTTTGGTTCATGTGCCATGCTACAACATCATCATCAACACCCTGCCCATTTCCAAAGTGATTTCTTTATATTTCAGAAGATCACAACCTGTACAACTCCAAGGTATTAAAAGTGAAACAATAGTAGGTAGATAAGAATGAAGATGAGGAAATATCTTTCAAGCAGTAGTATCCCTAGAGTCGTCACCCCTCCAATGGTCCTCTTCCCCTCCCAGACCATACAAAATGCTAATGTTTGTTGTTAATGTTAAACTGTTTAAATATTTATAGATTATATAAGTATTAACAACAAAATATATTCTTCCATTAGGCAAGTTTGCTGTCAAAGACCTCTTTAAGGTACTGAAGAATAAGAGTGTTAAAGACTAAGATATGTTTGATCCAAACCATGGTATTTTCAATTTTATCTTTTTTTTTCCATTGCAGACTATCTCCTGATTTATTACTGTGAAGTTTCTCTTTTAAAAATTTTTCTTTTACATTGGTGTGCAACAGAAGTATTCATTTTGTTTCACACTATCCATCGTTCACATTGTGTTTCATACAATCTTTCTCATTCATTATGTTTTGTAAAATTAATCACCATTGAACTATGTCCACCATTACCACATCTTTTTAGATTCCTGCCAGATATTTCCCATTTTCTTTACCTTCTCCCTTCACCCACCAAGTTGTAGTACCCTATGATTTCACCTCTGCCTATCCTCACCTCTCTGCTTCTACTCCTTCCCTCCTTGGATCCCCCTACACGTTTTCTAGTTATCCTTCTCTTTTTACAGCAATGGTCTTATTATGCAATATTTGTCCTTATGAGACTGAGTTCCTCAGCATTATGCTCTCCAGTCTCTCTTAATCCAGCAATTAATGTAGCAATTTTAAAAATTGTTGCTCCTGAGTGCTGTGTAGTATTCCAACATGCTAATCTACCACAATTTCTCAATCTATTAGATTATATTTGGACATTTGAGCTGTTGCTGTGTTCTTGCAATTGTGAATACTGTTGCTAAAAATATTGGTGTACAAATCTCTGTGTCTCTAACTTCCTTGGGGTATATTCCTATCAGTGAAATAGCTGAGTCATATGGAATTTCTATGTTCAGCTTTTGGAGGAAACAGCAAGCTGTCTACCAGAGAGTTTGTACTCATTTTTTCCTTACACATCTGAAAGCTGGACAATGAATAAGGAAGACTGAAGAAGAAGAATTAATGCTGTTGAAATAAAACAACCAATCTTCTTTGAAGAAATACAACCAGGGTTTTCTTTAAAGGCATAGATGAAACTTCATCTCAAATACTTTCACTATATTGTCAGGAGAAGTCAATCCTTGGAAAATATATCATGCTAGGAAAGTTATAGCCTCAGTGAAAGAGGAGAAGACCATCAATGAGATGTTGTTGTTGTTATGTGCCGTCGAGTCGCCTGCGACTCATAGCGACCCTATGTACAACAGCCCTAAACTCCGCTCTGTCCTGT
>NW_006400055.1:654179-662804 GCF_000299155.1 Elephantulus edwardii
CCAGCTATATAACCTGCGTTTATGCCTCTTAAAAAATGTATTTGCTATGAATAAGTCATTGATTGTGCAAAATTCGATCATTCTCTAGACTGACAAAATGACTGTAGCAGTGAGTTCAAGCATGTCAGGGACAATGAGGATGGCACAGGGTAGGGCAGAGTTCAGATTCCTTGTTCATAGGGCCATTAAGAGTTGTAATGATTCAATTGTACCTCACAAAAACAACAACATTTGAAAAAACATCTCTTCACAGCAGGAAGGAGTGACAGACAGTGCTGCTAGTGCTGCTTCCACAGTTACTTAGGGGGATAACTGCTGTCTTGACCACTTGGGACCCATTAACTCAGGGAGCAACTGTCGGCCACCACGTGACCATGACCATGGCCCCGGAGAAGTGACTGCCCGCCCACTGTCGCATGACCCCGGAGGAGTGAGGGCCTGCCACCGTGTGACCCTACTGTGGCCTGCTGCCATGTGGCCCACCGCTGCATAAATCCCCAGTGGTGTCCAAACTCGGTGGTGCCGCAGCCCTGTGCTCCCACGCCGCCCCCATCCTCCCACACCAACCCTCCTCCCACACCAACCCTCCTCCCACAGCCCAATGCCCCTGACTTCCCCCTCCCCCTGTGGCGGCACCACAACCACATGCTTCTGCCCCCACCACAGCCCTGCAAACCCAGTGGTACCCCAGGGCCACTAAAGAGTCCTTCATTGTTGCAGACCAAGGGCAAAGTATTTTTATAAGTATTAATAACGAGACACAACACCAAGAATGTAGAAGAAAAACAGGTAAACAGTTCTCTATCAACTGAGGGGAACTGCCTGCCAATTCCAGCTTTCCTGTCTTTTATTGAAAATTGCAGGGAAGTAAATGACAAAGAGAATCCAATACAGGTGAAGCTAAGCTTTCTCTATTGAAAACCTTCTGCTTGACTCAGGAGGGAGGGGCAATGAAAAAATCCTGTAAATGCTTAAGGATTGCTTTAGTGCTTCAGGATTAATTCCAGCTGATATCAGCCTTATAACTTGAAGTAGTAGTCTGTTTTTTACAAATATTTAATATAAAATTTGGCTTCCCATACTTCATGGCACGCAGAGACCGACCATTGTGGTGAGCCGTGGACAGTAGGATTTTGAATCAGAACTTTTGTTGGAGCAATTCCTTTCAGAGCTATCAGATGACAAAGCCACACCACGGATCCAGCCATTGCCCGAAGCCACCAGTTGAGCTCCTGTGGGACTGATCTGGCAAGAGAAAGGCTGGCTCTGAACTGACATTTTCCTGAACTCAGAGGTTCAGAGAAACACACAAGTGGGGTAGCTGCCCAACTGATCTCTAGGGCATGGTCTTCAGATCAAGAACATATCAGTGTCTCAAAGAAAACAAGCTATCTCACATGATAAACAAGCACAAAGAAAGATGTCACCCCCAAAGGGTGACACCGTATCAATTGATTTCCTGAAGCCAGAAAGTCTGATGGAACTGTCTGACACAGAATTTAAAAGAATGATTGAATATATTCAATGGATAAAAGACAAACTTGAAGAATTACAGGATTCTACAAGCAAAAACTAGGAGGCGTTAAAAAAAAAAACAACAATCCAGAACAATGGAGAGAAAACAAACGAGGCATTAGTGGCACTGGAAAAACAAGAAACCACTATCCAAAATACGAGGTCCAATGTTTCAGATGCTGTCAACGTGATGGAGGGGCACATGAGCAGAGTTGAAGAGATGGAACACAGAACCAGTGAAATTGAAGACAGAATTGTCACCACTTATCTGCTAGAGCAAAAAGCAGACTCAAAAAAGAAGGAAAAAGAAGAAAACCTAAGTACAATGTCGGACACCATCAAGAGAAATAACATGCGCATCATTGGAATCTCAGAACAGGAAGAAGCAAGTAAGGCACTGAAAAAGTTGTGGAAGAATCACTAGAGGAAAATTTCCTGGGCATAATGAAGAATGAGAAAATATATATTCAAGAAGCTCAGCTAACACCATGTAGACAAGACCCCAAAAGAAAAACATCAAGCCATATCATAGTTAAATTTGCCAGAACCAGAGATAAGGAGAGAATCCTGAAAGCAGCAAGGGAGAAACAAAGAGTAACCTATAAGGGAGAACAGATAAGATTAAGTGAGGATTTATCAGCAGAAACCATGCAAGCAAGAACAGAGTAGAAGGACATATATCAAACACTCAAAGAACACAACTGTCAACCAAGAATACTATACCCAGTAAAATTGTCCATCAAATATGAAGGTGAGATCAAGATATTACCAGAAAAACAGAACCAAAGAGGGTTTGTATAAACAAGACCAGCATTGTGGGAAAGAATGTCCTTTTTACAGATATACCACAGAAAGCTGCATGGTCCAAAGTAACTAGCAACAACATCAAAAAGAACTCAACACAATGATAGCAATAAAACTTTGCCTCTCAATAATCACACTGAATGTGAATGGTTTAAATGCACCACTGAAGAGAAAAAGAGAAGCAGATCGGATAAAAAACAAAATCCATCAATATGTTGTCTACAAGAGACACACCTGAAAAGTGAAGATAAGGTCTTGATCTCGGGTTAGGGTTATGGTTATGGTTATGGTTAGGGTTAGATTTAGGGTTAGGATTAGTGTTAGTGGTAGGTTTAGGGTTAAGACTAGGGTTAGGGCTAGGGCAAGACCTAAGTCTTCATCTAGAGTTAGGTTTAGCATTATGGTTAGGGTTAGGGTTAGTGCTAGGTTTAGGGCTAGGCTAGACCTAACGTCTTCGTCTAGGGTTAGGGTTAGGGTTAGACCTATGGTTAGGGTCAGTGTTAGGGCTAGACTAGACCTAAGGTCTTCATCTAGTGTTTAGAAAGGTTACGGTTAGGTTTAGACCTAGGGTTAGGGCTTGGGAAAGAACTAGGTCTCTAGGGTTAGGGTTAGGATTAGGCTTAGGGTTAGGGCTAGGGCTAGACCTACATCTTCATCGGAGGTTAGGGTTAGTGTTAGTGTTTGGGCTAGATCTAGACCTAGGTCTTGGTCTAGTTTAGGGTTCGTGTTAGGGTTAGGGTTAGGGCTAGAGCTAGGGTTTGGGCTAGGCTAGACCTAGGTCTTGGTCTAGGGTTAGGGTTAGGCGTAGGGTTGGGTTTAGGGCTCTGGATAGAATTAGGTCTCCCTTTAGGGTTAGGGTTATGGTTAGGATTAGGGTTAGTGTTAGGGATAGGATAGGGTTAGAGTTAGTGGTACGGCTAGGGTTAGGGTTATGACTAGCTTTAGTTTTAGCATTAGGACTAGGGTAAGGGTTAGATCTTGACTTAGGGCTTCATCTAGGGCTAGGTTTAGGATTGGGTTTAGGGTTAGTTTTAGGGCTAGGGTTAGACCTAGGTCTTCGTCTAGGGTTAGGGTTATACTTAGGGATAGGGTAAAGTTTAAGATTAGGGCTAAGTTTAGCCCTTGGGCTAAACCTAGATCTCCATCTACGGTTAGTTTTAGGTTTACGGTTAGGGTTAGGATTAGGGCTAGGTCTAGACGTAGGTCTCTGTCTAGGGTTAGGGTTAGGCTTAGCATAGGGTTAGTGTTAGCGTTAGGGTTAGAGCTAGGTCTAGACCTATGCCTTTGTCTAGGGTTAGGGTTAGTGTTAGGGTTAGGGCTAGAGTTAGAATTTGGTTTCCATCTAGGTTTAGGGTTAGGGTTACGCCTAGGGGTAGAGTTAGGGCTATGGCTAGAACTAGGTCTCCCTCTAGGGTTAGGGTTAGGATCAAGGTTATAATTAGTGTTAGGGTTAGGAATAGGGTTAGTGTTGGGGTAGAGATAGGGTTAGGGATAGGGCTAGAGCTAGGTCTAGACCTAAGTCTCCTACTAGGGTTAGGGTTACCGTTAAGTTTTGGGTTAGGGCTAGGGCAAGACCTAGAACTTGGTCTAGGTTTAGTGTTAGGGTTAGGGTCAGGGCTAGGGTTAGGTCTAGGCTAGACCTAGGTCTTCGTCTAGGTTTAGGGTTTTGGTTAGGGCTTGGGTTAGGGCTAGGGCTAGACTTAGGTCTTCGAGGGCTTCAGTAAGTAAGGGGCTGTGCTTTGCAAACACCACGTTCCATAGGTGTTTGCGTGCACTTTTATCCTGAATTGCTATGTTTCCTACAAGGAGACAACACAGATTACTGTAAATTCCGTGTGACACACAAGAGACTTTTGGAGACAAATGCTTTCATTCCTTCTGAAACTCATAGTGTATGTGACTCACAGAATTTACGTCTTTCCAGGCCTGCTTTCAGTCAAATCCCATGTGGTACGAATTTGCTGGTATATTTGATACCTTCGGTAGTAAACGGTAAATCTTTCTGTGAAACACACTCAGTACACAATGTGGGTGAGATTCTTGGGAAAAATTTCTAGGAACGAAGGAAGAAACACTTCTGGAAATCCTGTGTGGTACGTATATCACGGAAAGGTCATATACAGCCGAACATCACTACGTTAACTCATTCATTGTACAGCAAGATGCAGATTGCAGAGAAAGACATTTCCAACACAGTGTGTCAATCGAGGGCTTCAGTAAGCAAGGGGCTGCACTTTGCAAACACCACCTTGCATAGGTGTTTACGTACACTTTTATCCTGAATTTCTATGTTTCCTACAAGGAGACAACACAGATTACTGTAAATTCCGTGTGATGCACACGAGAGTTTTGGAGACAAATGCTTTCATTCCTTCTGAAAGTCATAGTGTATGTAACTCACAGAGTTTACATCTTTCCAGGCCTGCTTTTCAGTCAAATCCCGTGTGGTACGAATTTGCTGCTACATTTGATACCTTCGGTAGTAAACGGTACATCTTTCTGTGAAACGTACTCAGTACACAATGTGGGTGTGATTCTTGTGAAAAATTTCTATGAACGAAGGAAGAAGCACTTCTGGAAATCCCCTGTTTTACGAAGATCACTGAAATGTCATATACAGCAGAACATCACTACGTTAGCTCATTAATTGTTCAGCAAGACGCAAATTACAGAGAAAGACATTTCGAATACAGTGTGTCATTCGAGGGCTTCAGTAAGTAAGGGGCTGCACTTTGGAAACACCACTTTGCATAGGTGTTTACGTGCACTTTTATCCTGAATTGCGATGTTTCCTAGAAGGTGACAACACAAATTACTGTAAATGCTGTATAATACACACGAGAGTTTTGGAGACCAATGCTTTCAGTCCTTCTGAAAGTCATAGTGTATGTAACTCACAGAGTTTACATGTTTCCAGGCCTGTTTTTCAGTGAATTCCCGTGTGGTAAGAATTTGCTGCTACATTTGATACCTTTGGTAGTAAGCGGTACATCTTTCTGTGAAACATACTCAGTACAAAATGTGGGTGAGATTCTTGGGAAAAATTTCTAAAAACGAAGCACTTCTGGAAATCCCGCGTGGTACGAATATTACCGAAATGTCACATACAGCCGAACATCACTACGTTAACCCATTCATTGTTCAGCAAGATGCAGATTGCAGAGAAAGACATTTCCAACACAGTGTGTCATTCGTGGGCTTCAGTAAGTAACGGGCTGCGCTTGGCGAACACCACGTTGCATAGGTGTTTACGAGCTCTTTCACCTGAATTGCTAAATTTCCTACAAGGAGACAACACAGATTACTGTAAATTCCGTGTGATACACAGAGTTTTGGAGACCACTGCTTTCATTCCTACTGAAAGTCATAGAGTATGTAACTCACACAATTTACATCTTTCCCGGCCTGCTTTTCAGTCAAATCCCATGTGGTACGAATTTGCTGCTATATTTGATACCTTTGGTAGTGAACGGTACATCTTTCTGTGAAACACACTCAGTACACAATGTGGGTGAGATTCTTGGAAAAATTTCTATGCACGAAGGAATAAGTACTTCCGGCAATCCCGTGTGGTATGAATATCACCGAAATGACATATAGAGCAGACCATCACTACGTTAAGTGATTAATTGTCCAGGAAGACGCAGATTACAGAGAAAGACATTACCAACAGAGTGTGTCATTCGAGAGCTTCAGTAAGTAAGGGGCTGCGCTTTGGGAACACAGCGTTGCATACGTCTTTACGTGCATTTTTTCCTGAATTGCAAGGTTTCCTACAAGGAGACAACACAGATTACTGTAATTTCCGTGTGACACACAGGAGAGTATTGGAGACAAATGCTTTCATTCCTTCTGAAAGTCATAGTGTATGTAACTCACAGAGTTTACATCTTTCCAGCCCTGCTTTTCAGTCAAATCCCGTGTGGTACGAATTGGCGGCTACATTTGATACCCTTGGTAGTAAAGGGTACATCTTTCTGTGAAACACCCTCAGTACACAATGTGGGTGAGATTCTTGGGAAAAATTTCTAGGAACGAAGGAAGAAGATCTTCCGGAAATCCCGTGTGGTACAAATATCACCGAAATGTCATATACAGCAGAACATCACTACGTTAAGTGATTCATTGTTCAACAAGACTCAGATGACAGAGAAAGACATTTCCTACGCAGTGTGTCGTTCGAGGGCTTCAATAAGAAAGGGGCTGCTCTTTGCAAACACAAGGTTGCATAGGTGTATACGTGCAGTTTTATCCTGAATTGCTACTATTCCTACAAGGAGACAACAGAGATTACTGTAAATTCCGTGTGACACACACGAGAGTTTTGAAGACAAATGCTTTCATTCCTTCTGAAAGTCATAGTTTATGTAACTTACAGAGTTTACGCCTCTCCAGGCCTGCTTTTCAGTCAAATCCTGTGTGGTAAGAATTGGCGGCTATATTTCACACCGTTTGTAGTAAACGGTACATCTTTCTGTGAAACACCCTCAGTACACATTGTGGGTGAGATTCTTGGGAAAAATTTCTAGGGTTGACAGAAGAAGCACTTCGGGAAATCCCGTGAGGTATGAATATCACCGAAATGTCATGTACAGCAGAACAGCACTACGTTAAGTGATTCATTGTTCAGCAAGATGCAGATTACAGAGAAAGACATTTCCAACACAGTGTGTCATTCGAGGGCTTCAGTAAGTAAAGGGGTGCGCTTTGCGAACACAACGTTGCATAAGTGTTTAAGTGCACTTTTATCCTGAATTGCTAGGAATACTACAAGGAGACAACTCCGTGTGACACACACGAGATTTTTGGAGACAAATGCTTTCACTCCTTTTGAAAGTCATAGTTTATGTGACTCACAGAGTTTACATCTTTCCAGGCCTGCTTTTCAGTCAAATCCCATGTGGTACGAATTGGCAGCTATATTTGACACCGTACACAATGTGGGTGAGATTCTTGGGAAAAATTTCTAGGAACGAAGGAAGGAGCAATTCGGGAAATTCCGTGTGGTACGAATATCACCGAAATGTCATATACAGCAGAACATCAGTACGTTAAGTGATTCATTGTTCAGCAAGATGCAGAATTCAGAGAAAGACATTTCCAACACAGTGTGTCATTCGAGGGCTTTAGTAAGTAAGGGGCTGCGTTTTGCGAACACAACGTTGCATATGTGTTTACGGGCACTTTTATCCTGATTTGCTAGGATTACTACAAGGAGACAACACAGATTACGGTAAATTCCTTGAGACACACACGAGAGTTTTGGAGACATATGCTTTCATTCCTTTTGAAAGTCAGAGTTTATGTAACGGACAGAGTTTACATCTTTCCAGGCCTGTTTTCAGTCAAATCCCATGTGCTACAAATTGGCATCTACATTGTTACCTTTGGTAGTAAACAGTACATCACTCTGTGAAAAACACTCAGTACACAATGTGGGTGAGATTCTTGGGAAAAATTTCTAGGAACGAAGGAAGAAGCACTTCCGGAAATCCCATGTGGTTCGAATATCACCGAAATGTCATATAGAGCAGAACATCACTACGTTAAGTGATTCATTGTCCAGCAAGACACAGATTACAGAGAAAGACATTACCAACACAGTGTGTCATTCGAGACCTTCAGTAAGTAAGGGGTTGCACTTTGGGAACTCAACGTTGCATAAGTGTTTACGGCGCATTTTAATCCTGAATTGCTAGGATTACTACAAGGAGACAACACAGATTACTGTAAATTCCGTGTGACACGCACGAGAGTTTTGGAGACAAATGCTTTCATTCCTTCTGAAAGTAATAGTTTATGTAAGTCACAGAGTTTATATCTTTCCAGGCCTGCTTTTGAGTCAAATCCCGTGTGCTAGGAATTGGCGGCTACATTTGATACCGTTGGTAGTAAACGGTACATCTTTCTGCGAAACACAATCAGTAAACAATGTGGGTGAGATTCTTGGGGAAAATTTCTAGGCACGAAAGAAGAAGCACTTCCAGAAATCCCCTGTGGTACGGACAGGACAGAAATGTCATATACAGCAGAACATCACTACGTTAAGTGATTCATTGTTCAGCAAAACTCAGATGACAGAGAAAGACATTTCCAACACAGTGTGTCCTCGGAGGGCTTCAGTAAGTAAGGGGCTGCACTTTGCGAACACAATGTTGCATAGGTGTTTACGTGCATTTTTATCCTGAATTGCTAGGTTTCCTACAAGGAGACAACACAGATTACAGTAAATTCCGTGTGACACACGTGAGAGTTTTGGAGACAAATGCATTCATTCCTTCTGAAAGTCATAGTGTATGTAACTCA
>NW_006400055.1:663347-664657 GCF_000299155.1 Elephantulus edwardii
GCTTTTCAGTCAAATCCGGAGGGATACGAATTTGCGGCTACATTTGGTACCGTTGGTAGAAAGCGGTACATCTTTCTGTGAAACACACTCAGTACAGAATGTGGGTGAGATTCTTGGGAAAAATTTCTAGGAACGAAGGAAGAAGCACTTCGGGAAATGCCGTTTGGTACGAATATCACTGAAATGTCATATACAGCAGAACATCACTACGTTAAGTGATTCATTGTTCAGCAAGAGGCTGATTACAGAGTAAGACATTTCCAACACAGTGTGTCATTCGAGGGCTTCAGTAAGTAAGGGGCTGCGCTTTGCGAACACAACTTTGCATAGGTGTTTACGTGCACTTATATCCTGAATTGCTAGGTTTCCTACAAGGAGACAACACAGATTACTGTAAATTCCGTGTGACACGCACGAGAGTTTTGGAGACAAATGCTTTCATTCCTTCTGAAAGTCATAGTTTATGTAACTCACAGAGTTTACATCTTTCCAGGCCTGCTTTTCAGTCAAATCCCGTGTGCTACACATTGGCGTCTACATTGTTAACTTTGGTAGTAAAAGGTACATCATTCTGTGAAACAAACTCAGTACACATTGTGGGTGAGATTCTTGGGAAAATTTTCTAGGAAAAAAGGAAGAAATACTTCCGGAAATCCCGTGTGGTACGAATATCATGGAAATGTCATATAGAGCAGACCATCACTACGTTAAGTGATTCACTGTGCAGCAAGACACAGATTACAGAGAAAGACATTACCAACAGAGTGTGTCATTCGAGAGCTTCAGTAAGGAAGGGGCTGCGCTTTGCGAACACAATGTTGCATAAGTGTGTACGGTGCAATTTAATCCTGAATTCCTAGGATTCCTACAAGGAGACAACACAGATTACTATAAATTCCGTGTGACACGCACGAGAGTTTTGGAGACAAATGCTTTTATTCCTTCTGAAAGTCATAGATTATGTAACTCACAGAGTTTATATCTTTCCAAGCCTGCTTTTGAGTCAAATCCCGTGAGCTAGGAATTGGCGGCTACATTTGATACCGTTGGTAGTAAACGGTACATCTTTCTGTGAAACACACTCAGTACACAATGTGGGTGAGATTCTTGGGAAAATTTCTATGCACGAAGGAATAAGTACTTCCGGCAATCCCGTGTGGTACGAATATCACCGAAATGACATATAGAGCAGACCATCACTACGTTAAGTGATTCATTGTCCAGGAAGACGCAGATTACAGAGAAAGACATTACCAACAGAGTGTGTCATTCGAGAGCTTCAGTAAGTAAGGGGCTGCGCTTTGGGAACA
>NW_006400055.1:665893-671346 GCF_000299155.1 Elephantulus edwardii
GCCTGCTTTTCAGTCAAATCCCGTGTGGTACGAATTGGCGGCTACATTTGATGCCCTTGGTAGTAAAGGGTTCATCTTTCTGTGAAACACCCTCAGTGCACAATGTGGGTGAGTTTCTGGGGGAAAATTTCTACGATTGACGGAAGAAGCACTTCGGTAAATCCCGTGTGGTACGAATATCACCGAAATGTCATATACAGCAGAACATCACTACGCTAAGTGATTCATTGTTCAGCAAGACACAGATTACAGAGAAAGACATTACCAACACAGTGTGTCGTTCGAGGGCTTCAGTAAGTATGGGGGTGCGCTTTGCGATCACAACATTGCATAGGTGTTTACGTGCACTTTTATCCTGAATTGCTAGGATTCCTCCAAGGAGAAAACACAGATTACTGTAAACTCCAAGTGAAACACGCAAGAATTTTGGAGACTAATTCTTTCATTCCTTCTGAAAGCCATAGTTTATGTAACTCACAGAGGTTACATCTTTCCAATCAAGCTTTTCAGTCAAATCCGGAGGGATACGAATTTGCGGCTACATTTGATACTGTTGGTAGAAAGCGGTACATCTTTTTGTGAAAGACACTCAGGACAGACTGTGGATGAGATTCTTGGGAAATATTTTTAGGAACGAAGGAAGAAGCACTTCGGGAAATCCCGTGTGGTACAAATGTCACCGAAATGTCCTATAAAATCTGAGTTACATACACTATGACTTTCAGAAGGAATGAAAGCGTTTGTCTCCAAAACTCTGGTGTGTGTCACACGGAGTTTACAGTAATCTGTGTTTTCTCCTTGTAGGATACATAGCAACTCAGGATAAAAGTGCACGTAAACAAATATGCAATGTTGTATTTGAAAAGCTCAGCGCCTTATTTACTAAAGCCCTCGAGTGGCACACTGTGTTTTAAATATCTCTCTCTGTAATCTGCGTCTTGCTCAAAAATGAATGATTTAATGCAGTGATGTTCTGCTGTATATGAAATTTCGGTGGTATTCCTAACACGGAATTGCCGGAAGAGCTTGTCACTTCCTTCCTAGATATTTCTCCCAAGAATCTCACCCACATATTGTATTAATTGTGTTTCACAAGAAGATGGACCGTTTATTACTAAAGGTATCAAACGTAGCAGCAAATTCGTACCACAGTGCATTTAACTGAAAAGCAGTCCTGGAAAGATATAAACTGTGTGAGTTACATACACTATGACTTTCAGAAGGAATGAAAACGTTAGTCTCCAAAACTCTGGTGTGTGTCACACGGAGTTTATAGTAATCTCTGTTTTCTCCTTGTAGGATACATAGCAACACAGGATTACAGTGCACGTAAACAAATATGCAACAGTGTGTTCGCAAAGCGCAGACCCTTATTTACTAAAGCCCTCGAATGGCACACTCTGTTTTAAATAACTCTCTCTGTAATCTGCGTCTTGCTAAAAAAATGAATGGTTTAATACAGTGATGTTCTGCTGTATATGAAATTTCGATGGTATTCGTACCACACGGGATTGCCAGAAGAGCTTCTCACTTTGTTCCAAGACATTTCTCCCAAGAATCTCACCCACATTTTTTATTAAGTGTGTTTCAGAAAAAGACAGACCGTGTATTTCTAAAGGTATGAAATGTAGCATCAATTTTGTACCACACGTGATTTGACTGAAAAGGAGGCCTGGAAAGAGGTAAACTCTGTCAGGTACGTACACTATGATTTACAGAAGGAATGAAAGCGTTTATCTCCAAAACTCTCGTGTGTGTCACACGGAGTTTACAATATTCTGTGTTGTCTGATTGTAGGACACATAGCAATTCATGATAAAAGTGCACGTAAACAAATATGCAACGTTGTGTTCGCAAAGCGCAGCCCCTTCCTTACTGAAGCCCTCGAATGACACACTGTGTTGGAAATGTCTCTCTCTCTGTAATCTGCGTCTTGCTGAACAATGAATGATTTAATTGGTGATGTTCTGCTGTATATGAAATTTCGGTGGTATTCGTACCACACGGGATTGCCAGAAGAGCTTCTCACTTCGTACCTAAAGATTTCTCCCAAGAATCTCACCCACATTTTGTGCTAAGTGTGTTTCAAAAAAAGACGTACCGTTTATTGCTAAAGGTATCAAATGTAGCAGGAAATTCGTACCACACGGAATTTGACTGAAAAGCAGGCCTGGAAAGACGTAAAGTCTCTGAGTTACATCACTATGACTTTCAGAAGGAATGAAAGCGTCTGTCTCCAAAACTCCCGTGTGTGTCACACGGAGTTTACAGTAATCTGTGTTGTCTCCTTGTAGGTTACATTCCAATTCAGGATAAAAGTGCACGTAAACAACTATGAAACGTTGTGTTCGCAAAGTGCAGCCCCTTACTTACTGAAGCCCTTGAATGACACACTGTGTTGGAAATGTCTCTCTCTGTAATCTGCGTCTTGCTGAACAATGAATGATTTAATTAGTGATGTTCTGCTGTATATGAAATTTCGGTGGTATTCGTACCACACGACATTGCCAGAAGAGCTTCTCACTTCGATCCTAGAGATTCTCCCAGGAATCTCACCCACATTTTGTGCTAAGTGTGTTTATAAATAGATGGACCATTTACTACTAAAGGTATCAAATGTAGCAGCAAATGCGTACCACACGGGATTTGACTGAAAATCAGGCCTGGATAGATGTAAACTGTGTGAGTTACATAAACTATGTCGTTCAGAAGGAATGAAAGCGTTTGTCTCCAAAACTCTCCTGTGTGTCCCAAGGAGTTTACAGTAATCTGTGTTGTCTCATTGTAGGATACATAGCAATTCAGGATAAAAGTGCACGTAAACACTTACGCAAGGTTGTGTTCGCCAAGCGCAGCCCCTTACTTACTGAAGGCCTCGAATGACACACTGTGTTGAAAATGTCTCTCTCTGTAATCTGCGTCTTGCTGAACAATGAATGATTTAATGTAGTGATGTTTTGCTGTATACGATTTTCGGTGATATCCATACCACACGGCATTACCAGAAGACCTTCTACCCTTCGTTCCTAGAGATTTCTCCCAAGAATCTCACCCACATTTTGTGCTACGTGTGTTTCACAAAAAGATGAACCGTTTACTACTAAAGGTATCAAATGTAGCAGCAAATTGGTACCACACGTGATTTAACTTAAAAGCACGCCGGGATAGATGTAAACTGTGTGAGTTACATACACTATGACTTTCAGAAGGAATGAAAGCATTTGTCTCCAAAACTCGTGTGTGTCACACGGAGTTTAGAGTAATCCGTGTTGTCTCATTGTAGGATACATAGCAATTCAGGATGAAAGTGCACGTAAACAACTATGAAACGTTGTGTTCGCCAAGCGCCGCCCCTTACTGAAGCCCTCGAATGACACAGTGTGTTGGAAATGTCTCTCTCTGTAAACCGCGTCTTGCTGAACAATGAATGATTTAATGTAGTGATGTTCTGCTGTATATGAAATTTCTTTGATATTCGTACCACACGGCATTGCCAGAAGAGCTTCTCACTTCGTTCCTACAGATTTCTCCCAAGAATCTCACCCACATATTGTATTAAGTGTATTTCACAAGAAGATGGACCGTGTACTACTAAAGGTATCAAACGTAGCAGCAAATTCAGACCACAGGGGATTTGACTGAAAAGCAGGCCTGGAAAGATGTAACCTCTGTGAGTTACATACTCTATGACTTTCAGAAGGAATGAGAGCGTTTGTCTCTAAAACTCTCGTGTGTGTCATACGGAGTTTACAGTAATCTGTGTTGTCTCCTTGTAGTAAACATAGCAATTAAGGATAAATGTGCACGTAAACACCTACGTAATATTGTGTTCACAAAGCGTAGCCCCTTAATTACTGAAGGCCTCGAATGACACACTGTGTCGGAAATGTCTCTCTCTGTAATCTGCATCTTGCTGAACAATGAATGATTTAATTAGTGATGTTCTGCTGTATATGTAATTTCGGTGATATTCGTATCACACGCGATTGCCAGAAGAGCTTCTCCCATCCTTCCTAGAGATTTCTCCCAAGAATCTCACCGATATTTTGTGCTAAGTTTGTTTCACAAAAAGATGGAATGTTTACTACTAAAGGTATCAAATGTAGCAGCAAATTCGTACCACACGGGATTTGACTGAAAAGCACGCCTGGAAAGACGTAGTCTGTGAGTTACATACACTTTGACATTCAGAAGGAATGGAAGCGTTTGTCTGCAAAACTCCCGTGTGTGTCACACGGAGTCTACAGTAATCTATGTTGTCTCCTTGAAGGATACATAGCAATTCAGGATAAAAGTGCACGTAAACAACTATGCAACGTTGTGTTCGCTAAGCACAGCCCCTTAATTACTGAAGCCCTCGAATGACACACTGTGTTGGAAATGTCTCTCTCTGTAATCTACGTCTTGCTGAACAATGAATGATTTAATGTAGTGATGTTCTGCTGTATATGAAATTTCGGTGATATTCGTACCACACGGCATTGCCAGAGGAGCTTCTCACTTCGTTCCTAGATGTTTCTCCCAAGAATCTCACCCACATATTATATTAAGGGTTTTTCACAAAAAGATGGACCGTTTGCTACTAAAGGTATCGAACGTAGCAGCAAATTCATACCACAGGGGATTTGACTGATAAGCAGGACTGGAAAGATGTAAACTCTGTGAGTTATATACACTATGACTTTCAGAAGGAATGAAAACTTTAGTCTCCAAAACTCTGGTGTGTGTCACACGGAGTTTACAGTAATCTGTGTTTTCTCCTGGTAGGACACATAGCAATTCTTGATAAAAGTGCACGTAAACAAATATGCAACGTTGTGTTCGCAAAGCGCAGCCCCTTACTTACTGAAGCCCTCGAATTTCACACTGTGTTGGAAATGTCTCTCTTTGTAATCTGCGTCTTGCTGAACAATGAATAATTTAATGTAGTGATGTTCTGCTGTTTATCAAATTTCGGTTATATTCGTACCACACGGCATTGCCAGAAGAGCTTCTCACTTCGTTCCTACAGATTTCTCCCAGGAATCTCACTGACATTTTGTGCTAAGTGTGTTTCACAAAAATATGGATCGTTTACTACTAAAGGTTTCAAATGTAGGAGCAAATTCGTACCACTCGGGATTTGACTGAAAAGCAGGCCTGGAAAGACGTAAAGTCTCTGAGTTACATACCCTATGACATTCAGAAGGAATGAAAGCATCTGTCTCCAAAACTCCCGTGTGTGTCACACGGAGTTTACAGTAATCTGTGTTGTCTCCTTGTAGGATACATAGCAATTCAGGATAAAAGTGCACATAAACAACTATGAAACGTTGTGTTCGCAAAGCGCAGCCCTTTACTTACTGAAGCCCTCGAATGACACACTGTGTTGGAAATGTCTCTCTCTGTAATCCGCGTCTTGCTGGACAATGAATGATTTAATGTAGTGATGTTCTGCTGTATATGAAATTTCG
>NW_006400055.1:672409-673545 GCF_000299155.1 Elephantulus edwardii
TCCCTTCGTTCCTAGACATTTCTCCCAAGAATCTCACCCACATTTTGTGCTACGTGTGTTTCACAAAAAGATGAACCGTTTACTACTAAAGGCTTCAAATGTAGCAGCAAATTCCTACCACATGGGATTTTACTGAAAAGCAAGCCTGGATAGATGTAAACTGTGTGAGTTACATACACTATGACTTTCACAAGGAATGAAAGCGTTTGTCTCCAAAACTCTCGTGTGTGTCACATGGAATTTACAGTAATCTGTGTTGTCTCCTTGTAAGATACATAACAATTCAGGACAAAAGTGCACGTAAACACCTATGAAACGTTGTGTTCGCCAAGCGCAGCCCCTTACTTACTGAAGGCCTCGAATGACACACTGTGTTGGAAATGTCTCTCTCTGTAATCTGCGTCTTGCTGAACAATGAATGATTTAATGTAGTGATGTTCTGCTGTATATGAAATTTCGGTGATATTCGTACCACACGGCATTGCCAGAAGAGCTTCTCACTTCGTTCCTACAGATTTCTCCCAAGAATCTCACCGACATTTTGTGCTACCTGTGTTTCACAAAAAGATGGACCATTTACTACTAACGGTATCAAATGTAGGAGCAAATTCGTACCCCATGGGGTTTATAGAAAAGGAGGCCTGGAAAGATGTAACCTCTGTGAGTTACATACACTATGATTTTCAGAAGGAATGAAAGCGTTTGTCTCTAAGAGTCTCGTGTGTGTCACATGGAATTTACAGTAATCTGTGTTGTCTCCTTGTAGGAAACATAGCAGTTCAGGATAAAAGTGCACATAAACACCTACGTAACATTTTGTTCACAAAGCACAGCCCCGTACTTACTGAAGTCCTCGAATGGCACACTGTGCTGGAAATATTTCCCTCTATAATCTGCGTCTTGCTGCACAATTAATGCTTTCTGTAGTGATGTTCTGCTGTATATGAAATTTCGGTGGTATTCGTACCACACGGGATTGCCAGAAGAGCTTCTCCCTTCGTTCCTAGAGATTTGTCCCAAGAATCTCACCCACATTTTGTACGAAGTGTGTTTCAAAAAAAGACGGACCGTTTATTACTAAAGGTATCAAATGTAGCAGCAAATTTCTGCCACACGTGATTTGACTGAAAAGCAGG
>NW_006400055.1:673730-682528 GCF_000299155.1 Elephantulus edwardii
GAAGCCCTCGAATGACACACTGTGTTGGAAATGTCTCTCTCTGTAATCTGCGTCTTGCGGAACAATGAATGATTTAATGTAGTGATGTTCTGCTGTTTACGAAATTTCGGTATTATCATAGAGAGGTAAAACCAAGCTGTTTCTTGGAGGTAAGTATTCTGAATCTCCATCCATCCATACTTTGGGCTTGTTGCCAGGGGGACCAGTCCTTGGAGAAGGAAGTCATGTTTGCAAGTTTGGATGGATAGCAAAGGAGAGGAAGATCCCAGAGGAGATGGATTGATACAGTAACTGGGGAAATGGGAAGTAGGTAAGACAAGCATAGAATAGGATTGGATTCAGAGCTATTATATATAGGGTTACTATGAGTCACAGACAACTTACCGGCATATAACAACATAGTAAATGGTATTGCTTACGTAGTTTCTGTTTCCATGTCTTCTTTGATTCTGGAGAGAAAGCACACTGATTTTTCCAGTTTAATTCTTGTATCCTGCTACTCTACTAAACTGGTTTCCTAGGCATAAGAGTGTTTTTCATGAGTCCCTGGAGATTTCTGTGTATACTACCATAGCATTTGCATAGTTTTATAGATAGTTTTACCAACTAACTCCTTGGCAATTTAGGTGTCTCTTATTTTCTTCTCTTGTATTTCCCCTAGCAAGTATGTTCAATACAATTTTGAAGAGGAGTTGTGGAAGTGGGTATCCTTGCCTGATCCCTGTTTGCAAAAGGAGTATCTTCAGTCTTTCTCTATTGAAAATCATTAACTCTCACATTTGCATACATATTTTTCTTCTAGTTAGAAAATTCCTTTCATTTCCTATTTTGCTGAGTTTTAATTAGGAAGGGTTATTGGATTTTGTCAAAAGCATTTTCTGTATCAACTGACAAGATCCTGTGTTTCTTAGTCTGTTTTATGGATGTGATGAATTGCATTGATTGTTTTTCTAATCATCCTTTAACTATCATCCTTTCATAGCTGTTATGAATTCCACTTGGTCATGATAAACTATTTTTTTTATATACTGTGGGATTCTATTGGCCAGGATTTTGTTAAAGATTTTCACACTATACCTACAAGAGACAGATCTGCAGTTTTCTTTTTTTGGTAATGTCTTTGCCTGATTTTGGTATTAAGGTAATTCTTGGTTTATAGAATGATCCTGGTAGTGTTCCTTCATTTTCTATTTTTTAAAATAATTTAAGTAGAATTAGTAATAGCTCTTCTCTAAATGTTGGGTAGAACTCAGCTGTGGAGCTAACTGGGCCAGGACAATTTTTAGAGGAGTCTTTTTATGACCTCCTCAATTTAGTCTTATTAATGTGTCTATTCAAGTGTTCTATATCTGTCTGTATCATTCTGGGTAGGGTGTGAGTTTCAAGGAATTTGTGCATTTCCTCTAGGTTTTCAAATTTATCTGAATATATCTTTTCATAACACTGTGGTATTATTGATTTTAATTCATCTGCTATTGTTGTAATATCACCTTTATAATTTTTAATTGAGTTGTGTCTTTCCTTTCTTTTATTAAGTTTGACAGTGATTTGTTTATTTTGTTAATCTTTTGAAAGAACTAGATCCAGTTCATGTTGATGATTTCATTTTTCTGTTTTCTATCCCATTGAATTCAGTTATTATCCTTTTAATTTCCTTTCTTCTAGAGGCTTTCTTCTTAGATTGTTATTCTTTTCTATTTGAAGGAAGTGTGTTAGGTCACTGATTTTGCTTCTTTATTCCCTTTTTTTCTGTATTTGCCTGTTGCTATAAACTAGGGAATGCCTTAGCTGTGTTCCAAAGCTTATGATATGTTCTGTTTTCATTACCACTTGTTTCAAAGAACCTTTTTATTTTGTTTTTTTTAATTGATTTTAATGAAAGTTTACAGAGACTTTGGATTTCCATTCATAGTTGCACTTTTCCCCTGCCCACCCCTCCCACCAATTTGTTTTCTCTTTAAAAAGTAAAAGAAAAAACATCTTTCATTGTTATTCAATCTCTCCCCCCAAGTCCACTCCACTATGCTACCTTCATTCTGGACTCTTGACAGAGCAATAATATTTAAATATATATGCGTTTTTTTAAACAGTTCTCCTTCTCATCTATTTCAATGCAGTATGTTGTAGTTGTTGCTGTTGTTATGTGCCATCGAGTCGCTTGCGACTCATAGGGACCCTATGAGAGCCTAAATACTGCTCTGTCCTGTGCCAATCTCACTGTCTCTTACATACCCACCCTGATTACCCTAGTCATTGAATCAATCCACTTCATAGAGGGTCTTCCCCTCCTGCCATGTCCCTCCACCCTCCCAAGCATAATGTCCCTCTCCAAGGACTGGTCCCTCCTTTGCAACATGTCCAAAGTACATGAGACGAAGCCCCAGAATCCTTGTCTTCCAGGAGCAGCCTGGCTTCACCCTCTCCAGAGTGAAACTGTTTTCTTAGCAGTCCATGGTGATACCTTTGCTCTTCAGTACTATGGAGAGGTACCTAACAGCAAACTTTCCCATCGCAATACATCTTTTAATTCCCTGGCTGCTGGTCCCAAGAGTGTTGACTGTGGAGCCAAGCAAACTAAAGCTATGAACAATCTCAATCTTTTCACCATCCATCCTGATGCTGCCAATTGGTCCAGTGGTGAGAATCTTTGTTTTCTTGATATCGAGCCTCAATCCATATTGGAGGCTGCAGTCCTTGACCCTCTGCAGCAAGTGGTTCAGGTCCTCCTCAGTTTCAGCAAACAGGGTTGTGTCATCTGCATGATGCAGATTGTTGATGGATCTTCCACTAATCCTGATGCCACACCTCTCCTTATAGAGCCCAGCATCCTGGAAAACCCATTCTGCATATAGGTTGAAAAGGTATGGAAGTAGGAGACATCCCTGGCATACACCCTTCCCAATTTTGAACCATGCGGTGTTTCCTTGCTCTGTTCTGATGACTGCCTCCTTGTTCCAAGTATAAGTTTCGCATTAGCACAATAAAGTGTTCTGGGATTCCCATTCTTCTCAGAGTCAGCCACAGTTTCTTATGGTACATACAGTGCATTATACATTATTTATTTTTGTTTCTTCTATAACCCAATTTTAATCTGTTGTTGTTGATTACCTTTGAGTTGAGCATCACTCATAGCAACGCTACGAACAAAAGGCCTGAACCTCTCTACAACTATCGATATTTATTAAAGTTCATATAGTTTCTGAAGGAATGTTATTTAGGAAATGGGTGTTATTTAACATCCATGAGAGTGACTTTGTAAGCTTTATCCTTTTGTCTTTAATTTATAGTTTTATGACATTGTAGACTGAGAAGATACTTTGTATTATTTCAATGTATTTTAATTTGTTGTGGCTTGTTTTGTGTTTTAATATATGATCATGCGATGTGCACTTGAGAAAAAAGAGAATTGAAATTTAGTTGCATGCAGTACCCTGAATATATCTACAAGGTAAAATTGTCTGATTGTATAGTTTAGTTCTTTTGCATTTTTGTTAAGTTTATTTTGAGTAGACCTATCATTTGGTGGGAGTGCTCTGTTAAAGTCTTCTTTGAAAACTCTGTGTACAATAGAGCACACTTAGACTATCAGTTGGACTAGCAGACATGGCAATTGAAACTGAGATCTTAGAAATGGAAACACAGAGAAAGAGGAACAGCTGTAAGCGCAGACACTATTAATTGGAACGTGGGATGTGAGAAGCATTAATGTAGGAAAATTCGACATTGTTAAGACATGCTAGGTATTGGTGAAATGAGGTGGCTTGATATGGGACATTTTGAATCAGATGATCATATGATTTACTATGCCAGGGATGAAAAGTTCAGAAAAAATGGTGTCTGTTTCATAATTTAAAAAAGGCATTTCTAGATCTATCCTGAAATATAATGTGGTGAGCAACAGGATAATATCCATACGCATACAAGGAAAGCCAGTGAACACCACTATCATTCAAATATATGCACCAACAACTAGAGCCAAAGAGGAGGAAATGGAAGATTTCTACTAACTTTTGCAATCAGAAATGGATTAAACATGAAATCCAGATGCATTGATAATAATGGGTGACTGGAACGTAAAAATTGGGAACAGGGAAGAAGGATCATTAGCTAGAAAACACAAGCTCAGTGAGAGAAATGAGGCTGGAGATAGAATGATAGAGTTATGCAAATTCAATGATTTATTCATTGCAAATATCTTTTATAAGAAACATAAACACAGGCTATACTCATGGATCCCACCTGATGGTATGCATAGGAATCAAATAAATTACATTTGTGGAAAGACTCGCTGGAGAAGCTCAGTATCAGCAGTGAAAACCAGGCCAGTGCTGATTGTGGGACAGACCACCAACTACTCATATGCAAATTCAGGCTCAAGTTCAGGAAATTTAAATCAAGTCCACTGGAACTTTGATTTGATTTTATTTGACCTTAAGTCTATCCCACTCAAATTTCAAAACCATCTCAGGAACAGGTTTGAGGCTTTGAGCATTAATCAAATGAGCTCTGGAAGGATATCAAGAAAATCAGCCATGAAGAATGCAAAAGATCATTACAAAGGCTGAAGAAGAAAAAAAGACCAAGATGGATGTCAGATGAGACTCTGAGTATTGCATTAGAGCACCAAGAAGCCAAAGCTAAAGGAATAAATCAAAGAGCTGAACAGAAAATTTCAAAGGGTGCCTCAGGACAACAAAGCAAGATACTATAATGAAATGTGCAGAGAGCTGGAATCAGAAAATTAAAAGGGCCGAACTCGCTAAGTGTTTCTTAAGCTGAAGGAGTTGAAAACCAAATTCAAGCCACGGGTGGCAATACTTAAGGATACTTTGGGTAGAATGTTAAGTGATCCAGGAAGTATCAAAAGAAGATGGAAGGAGTACACAGTGTCACTGTATCAGAAAGAACTGGCTGAAATGGAGAAATTTCATGAAATAACGTATGAGCAAGATCCTATGGTGATGAAGGAGGAAGTTCAAGTTGCTCTGAAGGAATTGGCAAAAAACAAGGCTTCAGGAGTTGACAGCATACCCAATGACATATTTCAACAAACACATGCTGCCCTGGATGTGCTCAGTAAGTTGTGCCAAGAAATCCGGAGAACAGCCAGCTGGCCAACTGACTGGAAAAGATCGATATTGGTTCCCATTACAAAAAAAAAGGCGACCCAACAGAGTGTGGAAATTACCAAACAATATCATTGATATCACATGCAAGCAAGATTCTGCTGAAAATTTTCCTAAAACGTTTGCAACATGTTATATGTCAACAGAGAACTGCCAGATGTACACGCTGGATTTAGGGATTTTATATCTAAAGTTAGAAGGATCTTGGCAGAAAGCAGAGAATACCAGAAGAATGTCTATCTGTGCTTCATTGACTATACAAAGTCTTTTGACTGTGTGGATCACAACAAGTTATGGCTGACTATTAAAATAAAGGGAATCCCAGGACATTTGATTGTGCTAATGTGAAACCTATACTTGGACCAAGAGACAGTCGTCAGAACAGAGCAAGGAAACACTACATGGTTCTAAAAAAGGGGGTCCATCAGGGATGAACTATAACTTTTCAATCTGTATGCAGAACAGATTATCTGAGACGCTGGGCTGTATGAGAAGGAATGTGGCATCAGGATTGGTGGAAGATTCATCAACAACCTGCATTACGCAGATGACACCACCCTGCTTGCTGAAACTGAGGAGGACCTGAAGCGCTTGCTGCAGAAGGTCAAGGACCGCAGTCTTCAATACTGATTGAAGCTCAACATCAAGAAAACGAAGATTCTCACCACTGGACCAACTGGCAGCATCAGTATGGATGGTGAAGAGACTAAAATACTTAACAGTTTTAGTTTGCTTGGCTCCACAGTTAACACTCTTGGTAACAGCAGCCAGGAAATCAGGAGACAAATTTCATTGGGGAAGTCAGCTGTGAGGGACCTATCAAGAGTACCATAGAACAACAATGTCAGGCTGGAGACTAAGGTGCACCTGATCCAAGCTATAGTCTTTGCAATTACGTGCTATGCAGCTGAGCGTTGGACAGTGAATAGGGTTGATAGAGAATTGATGCCTTAGAGCTGTGGTGCTGGAGAAGAGTGTTAAATATACCATGGACTGCTAGGAGAACAAACAGGTTTGTCCTAGAGAGGGTGAAGCCAGAATGCTCCCTGCAGTCAAGGATTCTGAAGCTTTGTCTGACATACTTTGGGCATGTTGCAAGGAGGAACTGACTGGTCCTTGGAGAGGGACATCATGCTTGGGAGAGTGGAGGGACAGCACAGGAGAGGAAGTACTTGATGAGATGGATTGATTCTGTGAGTGGAGTGGTGGGAATGACTGTGTTTGAGACAGCGAGGTTGGCACAGGATAGACGGCGTTTAGGGCTCTTATGCATAGGGTTGCTATGAATCTCAAGTGACTCGATGACACATAACAACAACAACAACAACAACAACCACTATTGTGGTGCTGTGTATGTCTTTATTCTATTTTGTTAACAATTGTTTTATGTATTTTGCAAGTTTACCCTTTAGTGTATAGAAGTCAACCAAGAATATGGTTTCTTGACTATTTCTGCCCTAAATCATTATATACTCTTTTTCCTTATCCTCTATAGATCTTTTCATACTGAAGTCTATTTTACCAGAGTATTGGAACTTCTGCTTTGATTTTTAATATTCTCCTTCACTTTAAAAAATATGACTCTTGTAGGGCAGCATATTGATGGCTTTTTGGGTTTTATCCATTTTTTCCCCTTAATAGGTACATTTATTCCATTCACATTAAGTGTGATTAAGTGTGATAATTGACATGCCAGATTTTTTTACTGACATTTTGTTTTGTTTCTTTATCTGTTGCTTCTGAAGAAAACAAATAACATAATTCATCACATTAACAAAGCAAATAACAAAAACTACACGATCCTGGTAATTGAAAAGACAGTTGACAAAATCCAACACCCCTTCCTGATAAAATACTTAGCAAAATAGGAATAGAGAATATCCTCAACATAGTGAAAAAATATATATACACTAAACCAAGAACCCGTGTGATTATAAATGGAGAAAGACTAAAAGCATTTTCCCTTTGAACAGGGATCATGCAAGGATGTCCACTGTCAACATTCAGTATTATATATTATGTATTTGCAAGGGGACAGCGTTGAGGACTCTCCTTCATAGGGTCATTATGAATCGCCTGCGACTTGATGGCACTTAACAACAGTAATATCAATACAGAGAGATCAGCTGACCCAGTGGACAGAAAGCGATGCTATCAAGCCAAAGGTGGGTGACTTTTAATCTGCAGCCCTCGGGCCTGTCTTTCATTGTTTTTGTTCAGACATTCCTCTAGGTCATATAGCCCTGGTGTACAAGTTGCAGTACTGTGGTTACTTGTGGTTGCTGTGAGGCTGAACACTGTGACACTGATGTGTCAGATGCATTAATGGTTGGCTACACAATGCAGACAGAGAGTGGGGTGGAGCCCCCTGATTAAAACAAGCTTGGAAGAATGAGTGGTATCCACTTCCATAATAGCTTGCCTCTGGAAATCCTATGAACCTGGAGAGAGGATGAAAGGCACCCAAGAGTTGAAGACTCTCCTTCATAGGGTCACTATGAGTTGCCTTCGACTCGACAGCACTTAACAACATCAACAACATTTGCATGGGCAATATGACAAGAGAAGGAAATAAAAGGCAACCAAATCAGTAAGGAGGTGGTTAAACCTTTGCTATATGTGAATGACATGATAGTGTATATAGAAAACGCCAGTGACTCAATTGAAAAACTGTTAGAACTAGTGGACCAACTTAGTAGAGTGGCAGGATACAAGATAATATACGAAAGTCAGTGATATTCATCTATAGTAACCAAGTACAGAGAAGGAAACAGTAACAACTAGGCAACAAAGCACAATCAGCTGAGGGAAGAATACAGAATAGATCACAGAAGAAGGTAATTCTGAGTAGCAATGGTTATGTGAACAGTTGCAGAATTGAAGATTATAATCATTAGGAGTATTTCCTCCTTGTATGTATGTATAAAATATTTTTCTTTTTATTTGTATAATATAAAAGATAGCTGGCTTTATCTACTTCTTGTTCTTTATTTGTTAATTGTATCATGTTAGGTAAATGTATTATTTTAAAATTGTTTTTGTTTAGAGATTATATATGGTTTAAAGATATGTGCACTGTGATGATTAATACTGTGTATCAGCATGGCCTTCGTGTAACTTAATTATCCTATGTGCTTTATATTTTTAATGATGTTTATAAAATCATATTAGAAGCTGACCTCTAATGATATGAAAGGGGAAAATCTTGTCAAGGGTATGACCTTCTTGGTAGATATATTTGTACTGTGGCAAAAAATTCAATACCATTTTTTTTGTTCATCCTGATTATGTTTATTTGACTTGTAGTTACAAATTCGAACCAGTGATCTGTCAGACATCTGACACTCTGCTTTCCCATCACTGTCTTTGGTGGCATAGTGAAAAGAAGCTGCACTGCTATCTCAAAAATACATGATTTTAATTCACAGGCTTTACTCCTGTGCATTTACTGTCTCCGGAAACCTGCTGAAAGATCAGGTATGGGTTGGTTCTGACTTGATGGTACGCAACAACAACAACAATAAAAACAGAATAAGAACACAATAAGTAAATATTTTTTAAAAAACATTAAGTAAACATCACAATAGCAAGGAGTTGGAAACAACCTAAGTGCCCATCAACAAACGAATGGCTAGAGAAGCTGTGGTATATTCGCACAATGGAATACTATGC
>NW_006400055.1:683239-693312 GCF_000299155.1 Elephantulus edwardii
TGGAAACCCAAAATCTCTGTAGATGTTTATGAAAATTAATAAAATATAATTATAGAAAAAAAATAAAAAACATTAAGTAAACATGATGTAAGTAGATATAGAGAGGACGCCTCATTTTTCCCCCCTTTTGTTTCTTGTTCCTTCCAGCCAATGTTTTTTATGCTTTTGGTTTTATAGTAACCACACAAAAGAGTTGCTCTCTGTATTTCAAATTTAAGGCACAGGACTGAAAGAAAATTTACTATAGTGAAAAGCTCATGACTGTCCTGCCATCTCTCCTGATGATTGCCCAAGTTTTTCATGAACTCTGAATTGATGACAAATTCCCAGTTCTTTCATGATTGAGAGGTTTTCAGAAGAGGAACGTTCCTGATCATCTTGCCTTTAACTATCAATCTTATCCCCTCTCCTACTGAGCCGGTATCACAATGACTCTACAAGTAACTCAAGTGAATTTTTTTTTAAATTTTTCTACTCAAAGTGATTCTCTAGGACTAAAAAACCCTTCTTGCTAATTCCATTTTTAACCCTGATTCTTGTAGCATTGCAGATTTTCTAAGTCAAAGTAATAAGCTCATGGAATGAGGTATATCATTACTGAAGTCAGATTTTTTTTCTTTCACTGAAAGCATAGAATACCAGAAGAATGTTTGTTTGTGCTTTATTTACTATTCAAAGGCTATGTGGATCACAACAAATTTGGGTAACATTGAGAAAAATGGACATTCTAGAACATTTAATTGTGTTAATGCAGAATCTATACATACACTAAAAAGCTATTGTTTGTTCAGAACAAGGAACAAGGAACAATACATGGGGTTGTTTGTTTGTTTGTTTTTATTCATTGTTGCATATTTTCTCCTCCCCTCCACACTTTCCCCTCCTTTCTGCAATGCATTCCTTGTTCCAGATTGTTCTCATGCATGTAGTGTATAAGCATATATTTCTTTTAGACAGTTATTCCCTTCCTTCATCTGTTCTAAACAATTCACAGTTTTTAAACAGGAAAGGTGTGCACAAGTTTTGTACCTTTATTCCATATTTATTCAATCTGTGTGCTCGGCAAATTATTGGAGAGGCTGTGCTATATGAAGAAGAATTTGGCATCATGATTGGAGGAAGATTCATGAACAACTTCCATTATACAGATGAATTAACCCATCTTTCTGAAAGTGAACATTTAATACACTTATCACAGAAATTCCTACTACAGTCTTCAATATAAATTGCATCTCAATATGAAGAGAATAAATATCCTCACTGTTGGAATATTAGGCAACTACCTGATAGAGAAAACATTAAAGTTGCAAACAGTTTAATTTTATTGGATCTACAATCAAGATCAACACTAAGAGCAGGTAAGAAATAAAAAGATGTGTTGTAGCAGGAAAATCTGTCATCAAAGATATTTCAAATGTACTAAAAAGCAAGAATGGTAATTTAAAAACCAAGCTGCATCTGAAAGGAAGAAATGCAAGCTGCTTTGAAGGAAATAGCAAAAAAATAAGGCCCCAGGAATAGATGTTATACCAACTGAAGTATTTCAGATAACAGATGTTGCCCTGGATGTGCTCACCAAGTTGTGCCAAGAAATCTGGAGAACAACCACTTGGCCAACTGACTGGAAGAGATCTATATTTGTTCCCATTCCAAAGAAAGGTGACCCAACTGAGTGTGGAAACTACAGAACAGTGTCATTGATTTCACATGCAAGCAAGATTCTGCTGAAGATCATCCAAAAACGATTAGAACAGCACATCAGCAGAGAATTGCCGGAAGTCCAGGCTGGGTTTAGAAGGGGTCGTGGTACTAGGGATATTGTTGCTGATGTTAGATGGATCTTGGCTGAAAGCAGAGAATACCAGAAGAATGTCTATCTGTGTTTCATTGATTATGCAAAGGCATTTGACTGTGTGGATCATAACAAACGGTGGCTGACTCTGAGAAGGATGGGAATCCCAGAACACTTAATTGTGCTAATGCGAAACCTATACTTGCACCAAGAGGCAGTAGTCAGAACAGAGCAGGGTAACACTACATGGTTCAAAATTGGGAAGGGTGTACACCAGGGGTGCATCCTGTCTCCATACCTTTTCAACATGTATGCAGAGCAGATTATCCGAGAGCCTGGGCTCTATGAGGAGAATTGTGGCATCAGGATTGGTGGAAGGTTTATTAACAATCTCCGTTAGGCAGATGACACAACCCTGCTTGCTGAAACTGAGGAGGACCTCATGCACTTGCTGCGAAGGGTCGAGGACTGCAGCCTTCAGTATGGACTGAGGCTCAATGTCAAGAAGACAAAGATTCTCACCACTGGACCAATTGGCAGTGTCAGGATGGATGGTGAAGAGATTGCGATTGTTCACAGCTTCAGTTTGCTCGGCTCCACAGTCAACACTCTTGGCACCAGCAGTCAGGAAATCAAAAAGCGTATCGCGATGGGAAAGTCTGCTGTTAGGGACCTCTCAAACGTACTCAGGAGCAACGGTGTCTCTGGAGACTAAGGTGCGCCTGATACAGGCCATGGTCTTTGCAATCGCTTGTTATGCATCAGAGAGTTGGACAATGACTAGGGAGGACAGAAGGAGAGTTGATGCCTTTGAGCTGTGGTGCTGGAGAAGAGTACTGAATGTACAATGGACTGCCAGGAAAACAAACAGATTCATCTTGGAGAGGATTAAACCAAGCTACTGCTTGGAGGCAAGGATTCTGGGGTTTCATCTGACATACTTTGGACATGTTGCCAGGAGGGATGGGTCCTTGGAGAGGGACATCATGCTTGGGAAGGTGGAGGGACAGCGCAGGAGGGGAAGACCCTCTATGAGATTGATTGATTCGGTGACTGGGGTAATCGGGATGGGTGTGTCAGAGGCAGTGCGGTTGGCGCAGGATAGAGCAGGGTTTAGGGCTGTTGTGCATAGGGTCGCTATGAGTCGCAAAGGAGTCGCAAACGACTCGACGGCACATAACAACAACAAACAACAACAATTTTCAATTACTTGCTATACATCTGAAAGTTGGACATTCCTCAAATCCTGATGTTGCATTTTTCCTTATCAAGTCCAGCCTCCTGAATGATCTGTTCTTCCTATAGATTAAAAGGTTATGGTGACAGAATGCATCCCTGATACACTTCTTTCCTGATTTTGAACCATGCGGTGTTTTCCTTTCTCTGTTCTGATTACTGTTTCCTGGTCCAAGTATGTAGGAAGCCATCCTGAGTAGAGCTAAACTCTGCCATTGATAACATTTTTTGACATGCAGCCGCCACCCCTATCCATCTCTGGGACTATGTGTACCTCTTAAATCAGCACCTGTAAATCAACACCTTGGGGCATGCCCCTCCCTCTCTTTTGTAAACTGATAACCTAGGGCTGGGTTCCCTGGCAGCCCGGCCTACTCCGCTGCCTATTTATAGCAGAATTCATCGAATAAATTTGGGCTTGATCAGGAATCTTTGTCTTGCTCCTATCTCTCGTGTCCCTGTTCCTCTTTTAATCCACACAGGTCCCACTCTAGAACACGTGTGAACCCGCAGGTCAGTTTCACAAGTATAGGGTTCACATGAGCACCACCAAGTGTCCTGGTATTCCCATTCTTGTTAAGATTAGCCACAATTTGTTGTGATCCACATAGTCAAATGCCTTTGCATAGTCAACAAAATACAGATAAATATTCCTGTGGTACTCTTTGCTTTCAGCCAAAATCCATTTGATTTAGACAATTATGTCTCTGGTGGTATGACATCTAATAAACTCAGCCTGTATTTCTGGTAGCTGTATCGAAGTACTACTGTCTCAGTTATTTTTGGATAATTTTTAGCAGGATTTTGCTTGTGTGTGATATTGTTCAATAATTTCTACACTCTGTTGGGTCACCCTATTTTGGAATTGGAACAAATATGGATTTTTTTTCCAGTCAAATGGCCAGGTAGTTGTCCTTCAGATTTCTTGGCATAATTTAGTGAGCATATCAAGGGTAGCATCTGTTTGTTGAAATATATAAATTATTGGGGCTTTGTTTTATGACAATTCCTTCAGAGCAGCTTGAACTTCTTCTGTCATCACTATTGCTTCTTGAGTGTATGCTGTTTCATGAAATTTTTCTCTGTCAGCCAACTCTTTCTGGTACAGTAACTCTGTGTACTTCTTCCACCCTCTTAATACTTCCTGGATCATTCAGTGTTCTGCCAATTGCATCCTTAAGTACTGCAACTCCTTCAGCCTAAGAAATGCTGAGCAAGTTCTTTCCTTTTGGTTTTCCCACTCCAGCTCATTGTGCATTTCATAATAATACTTGGCTTTGTCTTCCTGAGATGCCTTTTGAAATTTTCTGTTTATCTCTTTAACTCCCTGATTTCTTCCCTTTGCTTTGGCTTCTTGGTACTCTAGTAAAGTCACTTAGGGGTGAAATTATTGAATCCAAAGTCATACTGCAATTATTGAAGATTATATGGGATATAAAGAAACAAGAATATTTTCTTTTGAGAAGTTCAATGAAAGATGAGAAATATCCAAACAATTTTTAAAGGGACTGGAAAGGCAGGACTCTTTTATTTAAGAGAAAGGGCTAGAACACATTTAAAAGATAATGAAAATTTAGTTAAAAGACAGAATCTATCTGAAAGAGAAAGGAAAGATATTTACATTGTGCTTTAATCCTTCCAGAGAAATAGTGGGTAGAATCCAGTATTTGGGAGGAAGTATGTACTTAGCTTACAGGTTGATAGGTTCTGTTACTGTAATGTAAGAAAGGAGAAAAGATACAGTTCATGTCACTGATTTATAATAGAAAAGAAAATGAATTTTTCTTGAATTACTTTTCTTTTTATATTTTCTCTAAATACAGTTTAGAGCGAAATAATATGAGTGATGCCTTCCACTTCTGGAGAGATGAAATAGACATATTTTCTTTAGCCTTTCCTCTAATTATAAGTACTCCATATCTCCATACCTATTCAATCTGTATGCTGAGCAAATAGTTTAATCAACTGGACTCTATGAGGAAGAATGTGGCACCAGGTTTGGAGAAAGATTAATCAATAACCTGCATTATTAAGATGACAAAATCTTGCTTGCTGAAAGTCAGGAGGACTTGAAGTGTTTGCTGCAGAAGATCAAAGAACACAGCCTTCAATATGGATTACATCTTAATGTCAAGAAGACAAAAACCTTACCACTGGAATGGTAGGAACCATAGATAGATAGGTGGAGGAAAGATTGATATTATCAACAATTTAATTTTATTTGGATTCACAATCTATACCCTTAATACTAGCAATCAGGAGATTAGGAGACATATTGCTTTAGGGGAATCTGCTATTAGGGAGCTCTCCAAAATACTGAAGAGGAATAACATCACTTTGACTAAGTTGCACCTGATTCAGACAATGGTCTTTTCAATCACTTGCTATGCATCTGAGGACAATGAATAAAGATGACAAAAGAAGAATTGATGCTTCTGAGTTATCACATTGGAGAAGAGCACTGACTATCTCATGAACTGCTAAAAAATAAACATGTGTGTCTTGGGAAATGTGCAGCCACAGGACTCCTTAGAGGTAAGGAAGGAGAAACTTTGTCTCATGTATTTTGGGCATGTTGCTAAAAAAAGATTTTCCTTAAAAAAATATATCATGCTTGGAAAGGTCAATGGAAGAGAGAAAAACCTTTGATTAGATAGATTGGCATAATGATTGAAGTAGTAGGCTCAAGTGTCTCAAAGATGATGAGGATGGAACAGGATGGTATAAATGTGCAGATATGTTGTTCATGGGTTTGTAATCTTTGTAACGTAAAACAGTAGGGACAATGATTTTATTTTTTTTTTAAATCTTATGGACTAAACTTAAGAAACTGCTGTTGTTGTTAGGTGTTACAGAGAGTTTTCTTTGGGCACTAATGAGTCCAAAGTTGGCAAGTATGCTGGCCACTAGAATAAGTCTGGAGATGACAGTAAGATGGAGATCTGACAAAATTCTCTAGATTTCTTTTATGAGAGAAACGAAACAGAAATAACATGGAAGTCACAACCATGAGAACCTCTATTTTTTAAGACAAGAGAAATAAGCTTTACAGATCTGCTTGTAGCCTTGATTTAGAAACATCATAGATGTTATAATGTACAGCTTATTGTTGTTGTTAAGTGTCATCTAGTTAACTTTGACTTACAGTAATCCTATGATCAACAATTCTGTTTTTGTTTGGTTGGTTTTATTTTAAAATAAAATTATATTTTAATTGGATTTTAATGAACTCATAAAACATTACACAACATGGAGGACCCTGGAGTACATTATGCTGAGTGAAATATCTCAGTAATAAAAGCGCAAATACTTCATAGCACCATGTTATAAAATGGATCTCATATGGAGGGGGGTAGGAGGAGAATAGGATAAGAGTGAATATATAATGACCATTGCATTGGAACAAATGAAGGAAAGAACTGTTTAAAAGAAATATATGATTAAACATTATACATAAAACAGCCCAGAATAAGAGGTACATCATTGCAAAGAGAAATGGGGGGATAAGGGTAGGGGGAGGGAAGGTAGGTAATTGCACAACAATGAATGAACACACACACACACACACACACACACACACACACACACACACACGAAACCTATACTTGGGGACCAGGAGGCAGTTGTCAGAACAGAGCAAAGAAACACTGCATGGTTCAAAACTGGGAAGGGTGTATGTCAGGGATGTGTCCTATCTCCATACCTTTTCAATCAACGTGCAGAAGCTGATCTCTATGAGGAGAACTGTGGTATCAGGATTGGAAGGAGATTCATCAACAATCTGCGTTATGCAGATGACACAACTCTGCTTGCTGAAACTGAGAAGGACCTGAAGAGCTTGCTGCAGAAGATCAAGGACTGAAGCCTTCAATATGGATTGAGGCTGAATATCAAGAAGACAAAGATTCTCACCACGGGGCCAATTGGCAGCATCATGATAGATGGTGAAGAGAATGAGATTGTTCACAGCTTTAGTTTGCTTGGCTCCACAATCAACACTCTTAGCACCAACAGCTACAAAACTAAAAGAAGCATTGCAATGAGAACGTCTGCTGTAAGGGACCTCTCCAAAGTTCTGAAGAGCAATGATGTCACTCTGAATACTCAGGTGTGCCATGGTCTTTGCAATCACTTTCTTTGCATCAGAGAGCTGGACAATGACTAGGGATGATAGAAGGAGAATTGATGCCTTTGAACTGTGGTGTTGGAGAAGAGTATTGACTGCTAAGAGAACAAACATGTTTGTCCTGGAGAAGGTTAAATCAGTCTTCTCCTTGGAGGCAAGGATTCTGAAGCTTCATCTGACATACTTTGGATATGTTGCAAGGAAGGACCAGTCCTTGGAGAGGGACGTCATTCTTGGGAGGGTCGACGGACAGTGCAAGAGAGGAATAGCCTTGATGAGATGGCTTGATTCAATAACTCAGGAGACTTGATAGCACATAAAAACAAACACTCTCTCTCTGTCTCTCTATCTCTCTCTCTCTTTCTCTTTCTCTTTCTCTCTCTGTCTCTCTCTCTGTATATGAACACATACACACACACACACACACACACGGCAAATAATTAAAATAGCCTAAATCTGCAGTTAATTCCTTGTGAAGATGAGGCAGGACTGGGCAGTTTCATTCTGTTGTTAGTAAGCTATCTATAGATATAGATCATAAATATATAGATAGATAGAGATAGAGATGATATAGATACAGACACATAGATAATAGATGATAGAGATAGAGATAGATGATATAGATAGATATAGACACAGACATAGACATAGATAAATATTTAGATATAGATATACATTTCTGACCTCCAATATGGATTGAGGCTCAATGTCAAGAAGACAAAGATTCTCACCACTGGGACAATTGGCAGCATCAGGATGGATGGTGAAGAGATTGAGATTGTTCACAGCTTCAGTTTGCTCGGCTCCACAGTCAACACTCTCAGCACCAGTAGCCAGGAAATTAGAAGATGTATTGCCATGGGAAAGTCTGCTGTTAGGGACCTCTCCAAAGTACTGAAGAGCAATAGTGTCTCTTTGGAGACTAAGGTGCATCTGAAACAGGCCATGGTCTTTGCAATCACTTGTTATGCATCAGAGAGTTGGACGAGGACTAGAGAAGATAGAAGGAGAATTGATGCCTTTGAGCTGTGGTGCTGGAGAAGAGTATTGAGAGTACTATGGACTGCCAAGAAAACAAACAGATTCATTCTGGAAAGGGTCAAACTAGGCTGCTCCTTGGAGGCAAGGATTCTAAGGTTCCATCTAACATACTTTGGACATGTTGTAAGGAGGGACAGGTCCTTGGAGAGGGATATCATGCTTGGTAGGGTGGAGGGACAGTGCAGAAGGGGAAGGCCCCCTATGAGGTGGATTGATTCAGTGACTGGGGTAATCGGGATGGGTGTATCAGAGACAGTGCAATTGGCACAGGACAGAGCAGAGTTTAGGGATGTTGTAAATAGGGTCGCTATGAGTCGCAAGCGACTTGACGGCACATAACAACAACAACATTACCATAGATGTTATGTATGGATACAAGTAGAATTAAATCATTAAAAACTTCAATTTTTCTCCATCTATCAAGATATTATCTATTGCTCCACTTGAGGATTTTTGTTTTCTTGAGATAAAATCCACATTAAAAGCTGTAGTGTTTAATCTTCTGTAGTAAAGGCTTCAAGTTCTCTTTACTTTCTACAAGCAAGGCTTATGACGTAGCTTGTTGATTAATCTTACTCTAATCTAATTTTTTTGCATTTTAGTATTTTATTTTTAATATTTTAATCTAATATTTGGGATAACCAATTTGTTCTATTTTCATAGGCATATGTGTATTTTTCATTTGGAAACCATTATCAATAACGAAGTACTTCTATGAATTTCTTTAAACTTTAAACAAAAGTTCTTCTGGTATGATATATTTAATGTAAAATTTGCCTCTAACTATTTTTCCATGTACAGTTCAGTAATATGAATTGCATTCATGATACTGTATTGTGGAAATACTACTACCTATTTCTAAAACGTTTCCATCATCCCAAATAGAAACTTTATGCCTATTGAGGAGTAACTTCCCATTTCTCCCCCTCTGGTGCGCTAACCTCCAATCTATTTTCTGCTTTTGTGAATTGGCCTGTTTTGGTTATTTTACAAAAGTGGAGCCATGTGATACTTATTTGTAGGTCTCTTAGAGTACTATTGTCAACATTGATATTACAGCAGGTATTAGAACTTCAGTCCTTCTGGTGACTGAACGTTCAGTGTTTCATTGAATGACCCACCCACATTTTATCTAGCCATCTCTTGTGGGTCTTGGGCTGTCTCCACGTTTTAGCTGTTGTGATTAATGTTACGTTAACTCTGGTGTACAGGTGTCTGTCTGAGTCTCTGATTTCTGGTCTTCTGGTGTACATCCAGGAGTGGAATAGCAAGTCTAATAGCTGTTCTGGGTTTTTTCTTTTTGAAAGCATCAGTGAGTTCTTCCTGTAGATGCTCCATTTTACAGCCTCATCAGCAATGCGCAAGCATTCTGCTTTGGTGTTTGTCCCCCTGCCCCTTGTTGTTATATTACAGTTTTTAATGTATATGCCCTTCCTGCAGAGAGACACCATTGCTCTTCAGTACTTTGGAGAGGTCCCTAACAGCAGACTTTCCCACGGCAATGAGCCTTTTAATTTCCTGGCTACTGGTGCCAAGAGTGTTGACTGTAGAGCCAAGCAAAGTAAAGCTGTGTACGATCTCAATCTCTTCATCATGCACCCTGATGCTGCCTATTGGTCCAGTGGTTAGAATCTTTGTCTTCTTGATATTGAGCCTCAATCCTATTGGAGGCTGCAGTCCTTGACCCTCTGCAGCAGGCGCTTCAGATCCTCTTCAGTTTCAGCAAGCAGGGTTGTGTCATCCGCATAACGCAGATTGTTGATAAATCGTCCACCAATTTTGACCCCACATTTCTCCTCATAGAGCCCAGCCTCCCGGATAATCTGTTCTGCATATAGGTTGGAAAGGTATGGAGATAGGATGCATCCCTGGCGTACG
>NW_006400055.1:694362-714011 GCF_000299155.1 Elephantulus edwardii
GTGTTTTTAATTCTGAAATCTATTTTATCAGAGATTAATATTGCCACTCCTGCTTTTTGCGGTTGTCATTTGCTTGGTAAATTTTTTCCAGCCTTCCTTATGTATTATGGATGTTGTTGTTGTCTGGATGAGTCTACTACAACTCAGCGACTCTGTAAACAACAGATCTGAGCCTCCCCTCTCCTGCATTATCTTCACGAACTCCATCATGCTCAAGTCCCTTGTGGTAGTCACTGTATCAAGCTGCTTCATTTTGGTTCTTCCTGTATGTTAATGACCCTCTGCTTTTCCCAGCATTATGTCCTTTTCCAAGGACTGGCCTTTCCTGACAACATATTCAAAATAAGACACAGTTTCACCATCCTTGCTGCTAAGGAACACATGGTTTGCACTTCCTCTAAGACAAATGTGTTTGTTCTTTTGGCAATTTATTGAATATTTAATGTTCTTCTCTAATACTATAGTTTGGGAGACTTAGTTTCAGCTGCACGTGGCCTCTGGCTTCTTGAGGAGTCACAGATATGGAAGATCCAGGTGCTTGTAGCATTCTTTTTGCCCCAAGTGGGGGTTAGCAAAGTGGACTTGTTGATGAACGGGTGTGTCTGGCCCAGAGTTTGCCAGCCTTTGGGCATGCCTGATAATGGTAAGACACCTTAGGTGGGTGACTTTTGATCCTCAGCTCTCGGTTCTGTCTTTCATTATTTTTGTTCAAACATTCCACTAGGTCGTATAGCCCCGGTGTGTCACTTGCCGTACAGCAGTAACTTGTGGTTGCTGTGAGGCTGAACACTGTGACACTGATGTGTCAAATGCATTAATGGTCAGTTACCCATGGTGGACAGTGTTGGGTGGAGCTCCCCGATTAAAACAAGCTTGGAAGGAAGAGTGGCACCCACTTCCGTAATAGCTTGCCTCAGGAAACCCTATGAACCTGGAGAAAGGATCAAAGACACACAAGTGTTGAGAACTTTCCTTCATAGGGTTGCTAAGAGTCGCCTGCAACTCGACGGCACTTAACGACACCAATCTAATAAACATTCAATAGTTCAGCTTTCCAAATGATTTATTTACCGTACAGGTTAAACAGTGTCCCTGTGAGTTTGAAGCCCAAGTCACAACACTTAATAACAAAACAGTAACACATTTTATCTAAGAATGAGATGGCATTTATATAAAAAAGGTGTAATAGTCTTCTTAAAAATACAACTGACCAGTATCTTATATGGATATGATTAGGACTTTTTTGTTGTTCTTCTGAAACAATTAGGATGCCTTGGGAAAATGTAATTTTTTTGCACTTATCATGAATTCTGACAGTAGTCAGGATTTTAGAGTAAAGATTTGTGTGAGAAAGAAAATGTAAATTGGAGAACTGGACAGATTGTGTCTTCCATTTTGGCTGTTTTGTTGAAACTAAGAGAGAGGCACAGAAGAAGTATTCTCTTGGACCATGTTTATTAGCTCTGATGAGCAGGGAATGCATAGGGCTAAAGGACTTTTAACTATGAATGTGTTGCCTCTGGTAACACTTTGTTTGAGTCTTCCAGCGGCTAAGCTCTCTAGCAGTCTCATTTGAGACTCTGCTTGGTGTATGTACATCTCCTTCAGATTCTGGCAGTGACAATATGGTTAGGATGCTTTTTGTCACTAAAATCCTCCCCTATTTCCAGAGTTTAGTGGACAGGGTTAAATTCAGAATGAGGCAAAGGTTTGGGGATTGTTTACTGGTATTTTTTCCCCTCTTCCCTTCTATTAGACTTACCATATATAATTGGAGTATGTTCATTTCTTTCATAAATTATCTTTTTTTAGAATAAACTCTACTGAGAAAGAATACACAGAGGAAAAACTCCAAAAGTTAAATCATTATTTTCACACTTCCTGCATGAGGTATGAGACTAATGACTCAAACTTAATTTTATTTAAATAATGCTATGAAATTAATGAATATTTTAGATAAAAAATACATTAGGAGCAGAAACATCTTTGTTTTTTTGTATTCATTGCAAAGAAGCACCCACTAATTCGTTCTTTCTTTTCCTTTTTTTTTTACTTAATGTTGTGTTGGCAAAGCTTGATGCTCAAAACAAGGCTTTTGTTGTCACATAAATGTTAATTCATGAGAATGTACTTATGAGAATGAAAAATGTTTCTTGTAAAATCAAGAGTGTTTGCTGCTAAATTCTGAAAACAAAAGCAGAGACACAGAACAGAAGCAGGTTGTTGTTTTTAAATGCCATATAGTGTGCTCCAACTCATAATTATGTTCAACAGGCTAAATTTTGTCCAATCCTACACCATTTTCAAGCCCCATTATTGCATTCATTATCTAGATCCATCTCATTGATTTTCTTCCTCTTTTCCAATGACCCTCTACTTTTCCAAGCATGATATTCTTCTCCAGAGTGTGGTTCCACTTATCCAAACTATGTGAGAAGTCTAATAATCCTTGCAATCTCACTGTGCTATTTCCAACATAATGCATGGGTACGGTGTATGAAACACAATGTCAATGAAGAATAATGTGAAACACAAGGTACACGAACTTTGTAAGCAAACCAGTATAATTTTTTTAAGAGAGGTTTGTTTGGAAATAAATGATATGTTCAATATTTTTGATGGACATCACAACTCAAAGACGCTCATTCTTTATTCTTTCTTATTCCCTGTCTCACATTCAAATGTATTTAAAGCAATGTCAGATGCATGTTCATGTTCAAAGTAACAATCTTGATCATTAACAAGTCAAACAGATGGTTGGCAGAAAATATGTCCAATGCAATTCATCATTGTATTACTTGACTGCTGTTTCATGAGTTGTTTGTGGAGCCAAGTAAAATTAAAGTCTTGATAATTTCAATCAGTTATCCATTTATTATGGTCTTGTTTATTAGTTGTGAGAATTTATCTATCTATCTAGTTGTTGTTGTTCTTCTTCTTATGTGCCATCGAGTCACCTGTGACTCATAGCCACCTTATGTACAACAGCTTACACCCTGCTCTATCCTGTGCCAATCCTATTGTCTCCCACACGTCTATCCCCATTACCCCAGTCACTGAATCAATCCACCTTATCCAAAGTCTTCCTTTCCTGCACGGTCCCTCCACCCTCCCAAGCATGATGTCTGTCTCCATGGACTGATCCTGTCTTGCAAATTGTCCAAAGCATGTCAGACGAAGCTTCAGAATCCTTGCCTCCAAGGAGCAACCTGGTTTTACCCTCTTCAGGACGAACTTGCTTGTTCTCCTAGCAGTTCATGGTATATTCAATACTCTTCTCCAGCATCCCTTCTATCATTCCTAGTCATTGTCCAGATTTCTGATGCATAACAAATAATTGCAAAGACCGTGGCCTGTATCAGGACCACCTTAGTCTCCAGACTGTCATCGTTACTCGTCAGTATATATATATATACACACACACACACTTATATATGCACACACACATATATACGCACATATACATATACACACACAGACATATACACACTCACACACAGAGGTGTAATCCACATTGAAAGCTGTGAACTTTGATCTTCATCAATAAGTGCTTCAATTCTTCATTTTCTGTTGTTTCTTCCAGTCTTTCTCCTTTGCAACAGTGAGTGAATTCACATTGTCAGCTTTTCACACACTGCCTTTCTATGGCTTGAAGTTTCTCATGGGACTATGGTGTAGTCCATAGGAAGATGTGCTGCTAACCCAAAGGCAATGCCACTTTGTTAAGTTTCAATCCACTGATGGTTCATCATGAGAAGGATGGGTAATAAGGGTGGGGAAAGAGAGAGAAAGATAGGTACTCTCCCATGAAATTTATAACCTCAGAAAACCTGCTTGGGTAGAAGGAGTCAGTTATAACTTGATGGCTATGTGGTTTTAAGTTTTTATGTTTACTACATGAAAAGTCATAGGCCATAGGAACATTTTTTGAGATAATTAAAGCTTTTCCTTCTTTATATGTTCTTAGTCTTCTTCAGTGCTTAAAAATTATGTATGGGATAGATCTCACCTGGGCAAGATTCTTGGGCTTTAGAATTTAAGAATGGAGTGATTTTTCTTATGAAAGCATAACCCTTTGAAGTACTTGCAGATGCTTCTTTCCATGTACAAGGAGGTGTGTATGCTGAGCTGGTCTGGTAATTGCCTCTCTATTTGAAGAGCTATTTCCCAACATGGAGGACCCTATCACCGAAATGAAGGCAGATTAAAACACACACACACACACACACACACACACACACACACACACACACACACCAAAACTATATAAGTTTTCCAAGTGGTTTCTGGAACTTGAGATCTTGATAATGCAAACCAATCTTCTCAGATCTTTATTTAACCTAATGGTGTTAGTGAGATTGATGCCTCAACAAGACCCTGACTTTACAGGAAGGATTTTCACTATAATATGAAGGATAGAGCTGAGGAACTTTCAGATGTGAAGAACTGAGTAACAGTCCAAGTTAGTGGAGATGAAGGAATCTGTGGAACAGTCACTGGAGAATAGTATTTCTATACCCTGAGGAGTCAAATATTGAACAAGATAGAGAGCTCTGGTGGCCTAGGGGCAAGAAGCTGCACTGTAATCCCAGAGGTACTCTGTTCAAATCCACCAGATGCTCTGCTGGAGAAGGAGGGGCAGTCTCTTCCTGTACCAGTCAGATCTTATTTGACGGTACACTCACAAAAAATAATAAAATAAAATAAATTGTTTAAAAAATATTGAACAAGCTATGAGTTCATATTGAACAAGCTATGAGTTCTAAAACAAATGGCCTCCAAGGTAATGTTGAGTATAAGAGAGAAGGATGAAACAAAGATGTAGTATATTCTTTCCATCATGAGACTTAAGTTTAGAAAAGAAATGAGAATTACAATAAAATAGACCCTACACACTTCCCCTTGATTGGTGCTGGATCCCTTGGATAGACACTGGACTGGGAGAATATTTTCCCCACTATTAAGGAGAACTGAGCTCACTAGATTAGGGCAATGTCCACAGTGACTCTCCATTCCAAAGGGCAGAGAAGTGTGCCTGGACAGGCAGGGGCATTTAATCAGCCCAGAGAATAAGAGGTTAGGGAGCAGAATCAATTTTTATTATTAAACAACTTTAATCCAAATGCTGATTATTAATTGCAGTGTCTGAAGGCACAAAATACACCTAAAATGTATGGAATAGTCTAAACAGTGTTATAAATCCAAAAAGCAAAGCATGAAAATGATACATTCTGAGCTGACACAGATCTCTGAGTTGGGGAGATTTTAAAAAAAAATCCTAGAGAATTTGATTGAATATCAGTCATTTTCCTTCATGACAAGTGTAGGAGAGAGAGAGAGAAAATAATTGAAACATAGTGGAGCATAGCACAGGTATTCAATTATTTCATCAGCAGAATATTTTTCCTCAAAAGATATCCTCTTATTATGTCTATCTATCTCTGTGTCTCTCTCACACACACACACATACTTACATATACACACACACATACACATATATATATTCCCACATATATTCTCTCTCCTTTACATATTCATTCTTTCACACTGATAATACTCTTACACAGATACACACTCATTCTCATGCTGTCTTTATCTCTTATCTCCATGCTCTTCCTTTCTCTATCTTACATGCATTCTCTCTCTTATCTACACTCTCTTCATATCTGTCTTCTAAATTATCTCTCCCACATATGTACATGCAAATAAACACATGCACAGACACACTCTTGCACACACTCTCTCACACAGACATTTCCTATACACGCATTCTATCTCTCTTTCTCCTCAACACTCTTTTAAGCCAAGATGCCCAAGAATTCATCTATGTTAGGAATCTTAGGAAAACTCAGACTAAACTATGAGATAAGGCAGTGAGACCAGAGTTTGATTAAAAAAATAGAGATATATATATATTGACCATCCAGGGCAGAGTTCTCAAATTGCCGATGGCAAATCAAGTTTACTTCTCCCCAAAATAGTACTCCCCACCCAGACTCCTGGCTCAGGACTATGAACTCTGACTTGATAGCACTAATACCAGGCCATTTTCTGCATCCAGAGAAAAATAATAATAATAATAAACAAGCAAACATCTCCTCCTTCTCAGGGTGCTTTTGGCAATTGATTCAACCATTCCTTATTGCTCAATCATGTCACTGGGTCCTGTAAGGGAGAAAAAAAAATCAATTCTGGGCTAGTTATCAATATCATTAATAATATCTCTCCCCAGCAACCCTGCAAGGCCATAGAAGAGGTTTCTATTTCTCTCTAACCTCAGAACCACACTCCCAGCTTCCTGATTACATCTAGGGAAAGGGTCCCACCTCTCTGTGAACCAAGTGTTGGCTTTCCCAACAGATTAAAAAAAAACAGAAACATTTTTGTGTTCAGGCAAGAAGGAGTTGCAGTGATAAATTTCAGATAACTTGAATTAATTTGTTACTAAAGGGTCTTTCTCTGGTTCCACAGTTCATTTGCATCAGAAAAGGCCTTAGAGGAAGTGGATTAATTAGATTGTCCTAGCCATAAGGAACAAGGTTTTTAGCAGGTTCCCCAACTCTGAGACAGGCCTGAAACCTCCAGGACGATAATCTCTGGAGTGAGGGTTACATCACTGCATCAATTATTCTGAGCTGGGAAAAGTAGTAAAAAGAGGTGAAGGCCCTCACTAGATTTTGGCACTTTTTGGAAAACTGCTTGCTCAGTTTTAGGCTCAGATAAAACCCTTTGTTTCTTGGTCTACAAGTAGCTTTCCCAAGGGATGAGAGCTACACCACACAAACTTACAGTGTTTCTTTACTTCTAAAGAAAGGCAAAGTTTCCTTCTTAGCTGGAAGATGACGTCCCTTTAGTCTATTATCAGGTACCTTCATTATCTAAAGCACTAGTCCTAGTCACCTGGCTATCCTCCCTGCTCTTCTCAACACACTTCTTTTACCTGAAAGCCCCTTCCCCATCTGGGACCACTTTCTTCTCTCAACTGAGACTATAGGCCCCAAACCTAAGTAGAGATTTTTCCACTTCCTGGTCCCAGGTCCTACCAGCCCATCTGGTCCACACACACCCATCTGGCATCTATCTGTCTATCCCCACAAGCCATGTCACCAGGTCCAAATTCAGGTCTACCTAACCTTTCTGAGGTAACAATGGGATCTGTCTTCCTTCTCTCATATTCTACCTTTAGTTGAGTCTTCTAAGTAGGTAAAGAAGGTTAAAAACAAGGCTAAAAGAAGACACTAGGACAAGTCCACATCAGAATCCTCAGTGGCAGCTGCTTTGAGGTGGATGGCTTCTCTCAGGACCATGGACAATACATACCTTGGCACCCTGTAACCCTAGACTAAGGTGAGTAACTCTTCTTAAGCTGACCTGGCTTCCTACTGTCTTTGGAACATCCTCACTTGCTCAATAAGGGAACTGCTCTTATTACTATAATGTAGTCCAGTCAGGTCAGGCCATTGTTAAGCCAGAGGCTCACTCTTAGCTAGCCAGGGATACCATAGAGCACAGAAGGACTGCCCTGGAGCAGCTGTACAACACAAAAGCCACCCTCTCCTGGGGTTTGGGTGGCCACTCTAGGGAGATCAGCTCTTTTCCTTCCCTCTCTCAGCAGCAGGGTTAGGTTGTCACCAGATAGACTTTATCACCCTTTCTGCCCTGGAAAGGCCCAGGGACAGGGGGCTTCTTTGGCACTTCAGAATGGTCACAAGTAGTTTGCCTTTTTATTCATATAGAACAAAATTTACAAAGTCATTCATACAGTTTTTATGGGGTTTTTGTTGCGGTTTTTTGTTTGTTTGTTTTGTTTTGTTTTTTTACTGACTTCGAAAATTGGGAATATTCAAAATACACTTTTATCCCACTCCATTCTCTCACTATTTACAGGTATGTACAAGAAAAATGTTAGAGTCCTGGGGTATATGTGCGTGTGTTTGTGGTCTGTGGTGGTGGTTCCTATTAAAAAGCTCTGCTGGTCAGGTGAATGAGTGGGCGGCAGGATCAGATGGAAGTGCCGTGGGAGGTGTCCAAGGCCTCTGGAAGGACGCCTCCCGGCACAGGCTGGAAGGACATGGGAATGGGGGTCTTCACGGGGCTCTGGCGAAACAACCCTCCATTGGGCGACCTGTGTTTGCATTGCATGGCAGGCATGGTGGCCGAGCTGCTCAGTGGCAGTGGTAGGCTACTGCCAGGCCCTGAGGAGAGTGTCCGGCTGGTGCTGTGGCCGCTCTGCTCAGGTAAGAAGGTGCTAACTGAGAGCTGGGTGTTCTGGTACTCCCGCGTGGGCTCCAAGGCCTGACCGGGAGCCAGGCCTCCCATCTCCAAGGCTGAGAGTTCAATTGACGCTGGAGAGATCTGCTTGTGAGCAATGTCTTCATCCATTAGGCTGTTCATGCGTCTGTGTACCTGTTCCAGATTCACTTCTTTGTCCTGGAAAGGAAGCACAAGGAGACCTGGTAAGGTCTTAACATGAGCCGTGGTTGGTTTCTTGCACACCCTGCTCTGCCTGGAGCCTTGGGACTGTTCACCCTGACAGATAGTGGGCATGCCCACTTAATTACTCCACCCTTCACGTGTCTGGAAGTCAGGTGGCCCAGGACATTAACCTTTTTCAGCAACAGCTCTGACACAAGGGCACTCTCAGAGACAGCGCATTCAGGAAGACACTTTGAAAAACTATCAGAGACAGATGTAGAAAGAAGTCCCTGGGAATAAAAAAGAATGGGCTTGAACATCCAATAGGACTGTGATATGTGTTATTAGAGTCGCTGAGTGGTGCAAATGACTCATTTACAGCTACAAACCAAATGGTTGGAGATTCAAGTTGACCCAGAAGTGTCTCAGAAGAAAGGTCTGGGGATGGATTTCTGAAAAGTTGGGCACTGACAGCACTGCGGAGGACAATACCCATCCACATGGGGTCACCAGGAGTCAGACTTCAATCAATGGCTAGTTTGGGTTATTTTGACATCTAAATTTTACCCCTCTCAAAGGACATGGTATTGTTCCTTCAACTTACATGACAGTAACCTCAGCTCAGGAGGGATAATGGCAATACCAGAATCACAGTATGAGGTGTGACAGAGACAGCACAGGGACCTGGAGCCCAGGATTACATTCTGCATGGGCTTGAGGCTATGCTTTCCCTATTCAATAGCTCCAGACAAGCTGAGTGTCAGGGGAACAACCCTGTTCCCTTTAGGAAGTTTAATGGAGATGGAATCTGGGGCCAATGAGAAAATGGCCCTTTTAGGCAGCCTCTATGGAACATCCTCACACTTGGCAATTTCTCCACATGGCTAGTGGTACTGCAAGTGAATATTCTGCTTGTTCATTTAATCAATATTTGCATAAGAAAAAAATAAAACAAAATATTATTCCTTTTCAAACTTGGTGGTTTGCCTACTAAGTCAGACTGCACTGAGGTGGTTATGCTGCTGGTAATCCCTGGAGGAGAAGGATGTGAAGGTTTGCTTCCTCAGCCCCCCCCCGTCTACAATGGAGCACAGGGACAGGGTCACACAACACAGGCACATACTGGTCCATGGTGGGGATATTCACTGCCTACCCTTCCCGAGTGTGGAAAATGCTATTCATAGATCCGTTTTGAAACATATCTACAGGAGACATATCCACAATATGAATGTTTATGTCTACTCTTTGAGACTGCAACCATTTCTTGATTACTTTATGAAGTGATTAGAAACACAAGAAATTTAATAGCCCTGAAAATGCTTTTTTTTGTTTGTTTCTTTTAAAAAAAGCACCATGCCATCTAAGGGTCTGTCTCATGACTATGTTGAACCTGTGTGGATGTGGATCAGCTCCTTTGCATGACTGACCCAAACATCACTTTACCAGAGGGAAGCAGACACCAGCTTATTGTAACATTTCTTCTCTGATTCAGCTCTCTCATTGCTCCCAACAGCCTAAGCACAGAGGTAGCAGGAACAATACTTCTCTACCCTTAGTGACTTCATTGAAAGCACACCGAATAAGCCTGGCCTGTTCATTTCCAGAACTTTCTCCAACAAAAGAAAATAACAATCTAATAATAAAAAAGAATGTATTCGAGGAGAAACCTGAGAATGAGAGTTTTCTGGCTTAATGATGGAAGAGAGGATGAATCTGGCTTGGTATCATGCATGGAGGTTGCATTGTAAAGGATCAAGTTTCCTGTGATATGTGGCTCCACAGAGGCTGTTCACTGATGCAAGAGATCATCTCTGAGCAAGTGTGGGTGAAATGAAAGGATGTGGCTTGACAGGCCCACATATTTGCTTTGCCTAACTAAATATCATGCATTTGATGCTTTCTAGAAACAAGTAAAAATATAAGTGGAAAAAAAAATATCTAAACAAAAATAATTGTTGTCTTCCTAACCACCTTATAGCATTGCTGAATCATTCAGCAATGGACTCTTTGCTCTTTTCTACATGTTTTAATTGCTTCTTTATATTTTGATTTTGCATGTGAAACTATTTTCTAATTGTTATATCAGTAAGTCAATGTTTCAGGACCACTAAGCATCAATTTTCTCTGCTAAGAAGACTATTATTTGCTTGCTTTTATGAATTTACTTTTTTCTGACAACATTTTGGCAGGTGTCTGCCCATCTGAAGCCAAAAGAAATCAGAAGACTCAAATGAAGACAATAGAAATTAATATGAATCCTTAGCGAGGAGGAAAAGAAATGGAAAATAGATGTTTTCTCCATTGTAGTAGTAATGTTTCACAAAACTTTCTGTTTCAAGACCACTCTCCCACAACCTATCGCCCAGGCTTCTGGACATGACCTGGCCCCTGCTTATCACAGTCTACATCTACAGCCTTCTCATTTATGCTATGAACTCTGGATAATCTGTTGATAAGTATGCTTCATTTCAACTGGCTACAGCACTTTGGTAAATATCTTTGCTATTATTGTTGAGTACCATGGAGTCAGAACCAATTCATATCTGGCCTTCCAGTGGATTTCTTCAGGCAGTAAATCACACAGGAGGAGAATGTCCATCTTTCCTCTACAAAACAGTAGCTGTATTAGAAACATGTACCTTTCTGTTAGCACCTCAACTACTGAGTTGAAGAATAAAAAAGAAGAACTCAGAAGAAAAAAATAAAAGTAAGAACTCACTCAGCATTTCAGAAGCTGAAAGAACTGAAAAATTCAAGTTTTGAGTTGTAATAATGAGAGATGATATGGACACAATCTTGAATGATCCAGGAAGCATCAAAAGAAGATAGAAGGAATATGCAGTCAATGTACCAAAAAGAATTGATCAACACTGAAATATTTCAAGAAGTAACATATCCTTAAAAAAGGTGATGGGGAAAGAAGTTAAAGCTTCACTGAAGACACTGGTCACAAATAAGATTCCAGGAATTGATGGGATACCAACCAACATGTTTCAAGGAATAGTGAAACCCTGGATGGGCTTACCAGTCTATACCAGAAAATTTAGAAAACTGACTGGAAAACAATTATATTTGTACATTCCCAAGAAAGGAGATGCAAAAGAATGTGGAAATTATAAAAATATATCATTAATGTTACAGTCAAGCAAAATATTGCTGTTGTAGTTGTTGTTATGAGGTGTCGTCAAGTCAAATATGACTCCTAGAAACTCTATGAACAGCAGATCTGAACTCTTCCCTATCCTGAACCATTCTCATCATCCCTGGAACACTGGAGCCCACTGCTGAAGTCACTGTGTCAAACCATCTTATTGAGAATCTTTCTCTCCTTTGCTGACCCACCATTTTTCCAAATATGATGTCCCTTTTCAAGGAATAATTTTATCCTTAGTATGAAACTTTATAAAGACCAACTTCTTGAATTGTTTGTTCTATGTAAAACACCAAACAAAACAAAGGAAAAACAAAGGCCATGTGGAGATGACCATATCTGACCTTTACTAATTTCATAAAGGGGAACTGCCCTGCATAAACAACATCAACAACTTAAAACCAATTTCAATGAGATCAGAATTGTCCTCTACACTCCCACACCTATTTATACTCGTCTCACAAAGAATCTTTTTGCTTTACTGGGTCCAAAACCCAAGGAGATAAATAATAGACTAAATAGAATCATATTAAGGAAATCAAAAGGCTATAATTCATGTTAATATCAAAATCCAATCACTCAATCAGGATATCTTCTGAAATGTGCTCATAGGCATCTCAGCCTTGAGCCCCAGGCTTTAGGCCAGTGTCACAAAGCTCTCAGTCCTGCATCTATAACTTACCTCTTACCCTCCAGTACTCAAAAAGACTCTTACCTCTGTTACATTGGGAGTAGGTCTATGCTGGGACTAGGGATATGAACAAGTATATTCATAATTTGTTCTGCTAAGATTAGTAGCTGACAAGTTATGAAAAGTATGGAGTCAGCAGTGTTCCAAGTGTTTGATTTGCTATATGACTCTGTGATTTCTGACATCAACTATGCCTCCTTCCTTCAGTTTCCCTTTTCTTCTACACCTCTTGGGTTCAGTGGTTCACTGGAAGGCCTCCCAGAGACTCAAACGTGCAGTTCCAAGGTCAACTCCATTTTTGTCAGGTCTCTGGTTCTCTTGCTTCTGCCACTGCTATTGTTACTGTAAGTCTAGCTGGAACAAGAATTTCTGACCTAGAAGGGCACACATTGCGATTCTTTTCTGCTTGCGAGACTCTCCAATTCTGCTTTTAGATTCTCTCAATTTAATGGTGACACCAGCCGATATCTGTGTGGATTGATGAGATTTGTCAAACCCCTTGTGGATATATTAATACATCCTATTCACATATTCCTGCTGATCCACATGACAAAGTCAAATTCAATGGCTAGGAAAGATTTAGAACCTTTAACCATTAAGCTCTTAATACTACACTCAGCATACACACTGAATAGGTATGGAGAAAGAATATAGCCCTGATGCACATCTTTCTTGATTTTAAACCATTCACTGTCCTCTTGCCCTGTTTGGATGACAGCATACCACAAAGTTTTCTGGGATTCCCATTGTTCTCAATGTTGGCCATGATTTGTTGTGATTAAAACAGTCAAATACCTTTGTATAGTAAATACAGCATGAATATACAATGTTCTGGTATTCTCTGCTTTCAGCCAAGATCCATTTGATATCGGCAATGCTATCTTTAGTGCTATGGTCTCTTTTAAACCCACCTTGAACTTCTAGAAGTTCTCTGTCAATTCACTGTACTGAATACCTCAAAGACTGCGATAAAAAGAAACAGCTATGTCTTGAAGAGGGTGCAGCCAGAGTTCTCTTTTAAGGCAGAGATGGCAAAGCTTCATCAAAGCTTTTCGATGATAAATCATCAAAATTGGAGGAAGATTCATCAACAACCTGTATTATATAGGTGACAGAACTTTACTTGCTCCAAGAAGTACAAGCTAAAGCACCTATTTCAGAAGTTCAAGTACTACAGCCTTCAAAAAGATTGTATCTCAACATCAAGAAGACAATAATTTTTACCATTGGACTAACAAGCAACATCATGATAGATAGAGAAAAGATTGAAGTTGTCAATTATTTCATCTATTTGAATGCACAAACAACATCATTGGTTCCAAGAGATCAAGAAATGTTGGGAAAGTCTGCTATCAAGGGCCTTTCCAAAGTTACAGAGAGCAGTAATATCAGTTTAAAGACCAAGGTGCACCTGATCCAAGCCATAGTCTTTTCAATTACCTGCTATTAATCTGAGAGCTGGACAATGAATAAAGATGACAGAAAAAGATTGATGACTTTGAGTTGTGGTGTTGGAGGAGAGTACTGAATGTCCTGTCGTACATAATTTGGGGCTTATCATGAGTTGGAGAGGCTATTCCCTGGAGACAGATATATGCTTGCAAAGGTGGAGAGACAACAAAGAGAGGACAACCCTCAGTGAGATGGATTGACATCACAACTGAGGAAAGGGGCTCGAGTATGTCATGGATAGGACAGGATGCAAATCTCTTGATAGGGTTGCTATGAGTTGTACTTGACAGCACCCAATAACAACAACAAGGCACCAGAAATCAGTAAATATTGTAGAAAGGCTATTTTTATTTTAAAATATATGGAAAGTGTAAGAGTGATAAAAGAGAGCCTAAGAGCTGGATTATAATGAGAGAAAATTTTAAATACATTTTGGGTTTTAAGACATAATCTTTTCTTTCATGTTAGGCTTCCTTTTCTGTTAAAATTGTGCACCACAAAGCAAAACTTGTAGAAGGCTAGTAGTCTAGATACTTTCGTGTCTAGGAAAAGCTGAATTTTGTTTCCATAAACTGAAAACTGGTAGTCAAGTGGTCCTGTGAGTCATAGGAACAAATCAGCTGCATAATCTTGTTTTTTTTCTTCCTTTTACTTTTCCTTCAGTGCTTAAAGGAATGGGTAGGGAGAAAAAAAATGGAGTCTGTTTGATAATTTAAAAAGCCATTTCTAGATCTATCCTGAAATACAATGTGGTGAGCAACAGGATAATATCCATACACATACAAGGAAGTCCAGTGAATACCACTACTATCATTCAAATATATGCACCAACAACTAGAGCCAAAGAGGAGGAAAGGAAGACTTCTACTAACTTTTGCAATCATAAACTGATCAAACATGCAATCAAGATACATTGATATTAATGGGCAACTGGAAAGCAAAAGTTGGGAACAGGGAAGAAGGATCAGTAGCTGGAAAACACGGGCTCAGTGAGAGAAACGAGGCTGGAGATAGAATTATAGAGTTCTGCAAATTCAATGATTTATTCATTGCAAATATCTTTTATAAGAAACATAAACACAGGCTATACTCATGGATCTCACCGGATGGTATGCATAGGAATCAAATAGATTACATGTGTGGAAAGAATCGCTGGAGAAACTTAATATCAGCAGTGAAAACCAGGCCGGTGCTGATTGTGGGACAGACCACCAACTACTCATATGAAAGTTCAAGCTGAAGTTTAGGAAGATTAAATCAAGTCCACTGGAACCAAGATTTGACCTTAAGTCTGTCCCACTCGAATTTCAAAACCATCTCAGGAACAGGTTTGAGACCTTAAGCACCAATGAGAGTAGATCAAATGAGCTCTGAAAGGATATCAAGAAAATCAGCCATGAAGAATGCAAAAGATCATTATAAAGGCTGAAGAAGAAAAAAAGACCAAGATAGAGGTCAGATGAGACTCTGAGTATTGCATTAGAGCACCAAGAAGCCAAAACTAAAGGAAGAAATCAAGAAATCAAAGAGCTGAACAGAAAATTTCAAAAGGTGGCTCAGGATGACAAAGCAAGATACTATAATGAAAAGTGCAGAGAACTGGAGTCAGAAAATCAAAAGGGCCAAACTTGCTCAGTGTTTCTTAAGCTGAAGGAGTTGAAAACCAAATTCAAGCCATGGTGGTAATACTTAAGGATACTTTGGGTAGAATTTAAATGATCCAGGAAGTATCAAAAGAAGATGGAAGGAGTACAAAGAGTTACTGTATCAGAAGGAATTGGCTAACACGGAGGAATTTCATGAAATAACATATGAGCTGGCCAACTGACTGGAAAAGATTGATATTTGTTCCCATTCCAAAGAAAGGTGATCCAACGGAGTGCGGAAATAATTGAAAAATATCATTGATATCACATGCAAGCAAGATTCTGCTGAAAATTATCCAAAAACTTTTGGAACAATATGTTGAGAACTGCCAGGTGTGCAGGCTGGATTTAGAGGAGGTCATGTTACTAGGGATATTACAGCTAATATTAGATGGACCTTGGCAGAAAGCAGAGAATACCAGAAGAATGTCTATCTGTGCTTAATTGACTATGCAAAGTCTTTTGACTGTGTGGTTCACAACAAGCTATGGCTGACTCTGAGAAGAATGGGAATCCCAGAACATTTGATTGTGCTAATGTGAAACCTACACTTGGACCGAGAGGCAGTCGTCAGACAGAGCAAGGAAACACTACATGGTTCAAAATCAAGAAGGGGGTCTATCAAGGATATATTTTGTCTCCATACCTTTTCAATGTGTATGCAGAACAGATCATCTGAGACGCTGGGCTTTACGAGGAGGAATGTGGAATCAGGATTGGTGGAAGAATAATCAACAAACTGCGTTACGTAGATGACACAACTCTGCTTGCTGAAACTGAGGAGGACCTGAAGTGTTTGCTGCAGAAGATCAAGGACTGAAGACTCCTATATGGATTGAAGCTCAACATCAAGAAAACAAAGATTTTTACCACTGGGCCAACTGGTAGCATCAGTATGGATGGTGAAGAGATTGAGATACTTAACAGTTTTAGTTTACTTGGCTCCACAATCAATACTCTTGGTAACAGTAGCCAGGAAATCAGGAGACAAAATGCACTGGGAAAGTCAGCTGTGAGGGACCACTCAAGAGTACTGAAGGGCAATGATGTCAGGCTGGAGACTAAGATGTGTCTGATCCGGGCTATAGTCTTTGCAATTATGTGCTATGCAGCTGAGAGTTGAACAGTGAATAGGGATGATAGAAAGAAATTGATGCCTTTGAGCTATGGTGCTGAAGAAGAGTGTTAGTTAAATATACCATGGACTGCTAGGAGAATAAACAGGTTTGTCCTGGAGAGGGTGAAGCCAGAAAGCTCCTTGGAGTCAAGCATTCTGAAGCTTCGTCTGACATACTTTGGGCATGTTGCAAGGAGGAACTGACTGGTCCTTGGAGAGGGACATCATGTTTGGAAGAGTGGAGGGACGGTGCAGGAGAGGAAGACCTTCAATGAGATGGATCAATTCTGTGAGTGAAGTGGTGGGAATGAGTGTGTTTGAGACGGCAAGGTTGGCACAGGATAGAACGGCATTTAGGGCTCTTTCTTGTACATAGGGTCGCTATAAGTCGCAAGCGACTCAATGGCACATAACAACAACAACAATCCTGAAATACAATGTTGTGAGAGATAGGATAATATCCATATGGATACAAGGAAGATCCATTAACAAAACTATTATTCAAATATATGTTCCTATGTCTAGAGCCAAAGAGGAAGAACTCGAGAATTTTACCAGATTTTGCAGTCTGAAATTGATCAAACATGCAATCCAGATTAATTAATGATAATTGGTGACTGGAATGCAAAAGTAGGAAGCAGTGAAGAAGGAGCAGTAGTTGGAAAATATGGGCTTGGTGTTAAAAAGGAGGTTGGAAATAGAATGATTGAATTTTGTATTTATAGTGATTTTTCATTGCGAATATTTTTCCTAAAAGACACAAAAGATGACCTTACATATGAATTTCACCTGATGGGCTGCACAGAAATCAACTGACTGTATTTGTGGAAGAAATTGTTGAAGAACTCCAATATTAGCATTCAAACCTAGGCCAGAGGCAGACTGTTGTTGGTCAGAACACTAATTACTCATGTGCAAGTTCAGATGTATAGTCATCATTAAAATTATTTTTTAATTTTTTTATGTCTTTTTTTATGAGATAAAAATTGTATTCAAAAAAAGTCAAACAAAATAAAAACAGAAAAATCCTCATGATCACAGAAAATATAAGTCTGCAGATTCAGGCCTCGACAGTGACATGGAGGAGACCTACTGAAGACTCTGAAGAACAAAGTACTTCATCTTATGAAATGAGTACTTCATCTTATGAAACGCACTAAGTGAGCTGATTATGTCCTGTTGTTAGGAAAAGCATGAACACTGATGATTTTTAAATAATGAAATAGCTGTATGATGAATTTTATGGCAGTGGATAGGACTTGTGGCTTTTTTTTTAAAGGAAGGTTGTTGTTGTGTACTGCTATGTTGAATTTGACTCGTAGCTGACCCTCCAGGAGGTTTTCAGAGGCACTTAATCTCACAGGAGGAAATTACCCATCATTCTCCCATGGAACAGCTGGCAGATTCAAGCCATACACCTTTGAAATTGCAACACATTTCTTGCCACTAATCCACTAGGGCTCCCTACAGAAAACTATTTGCAATACATAAATCATTGGTTATACAAAATCTTGTCATTCAATCTCTGTCCCTATTTCTCTCTTCAAGGCAATGATTTCCAGCTTCAACTCCTTTTCCTTTGCTTCCAATTTTTGGACTAAAATCACGAGTTATTATTAATGTATCTTTATATTATGTCAAACCAAGATCAGACTTGAACAGTTGGTAGAGATCCTCAATTTTTTTCCTCTGGGCTTTGGTGATTTTTGTGTAAATTTTAGTAGTAGTCATATTACTCGATGGGTATGGATATTATCCTATAGCCTGCAACATTGTATGGTAGGTTAGATCTTGAAATGTTCTTTTCAAAAATAAATTTGAAACTATTTATTCATTTTACTATTTCAAGCATAGAAGATCGTAAGATCGCCTGATTCAAAATGGTTCATCATTTAAGTCCATATCAGCCTGTTAATGCTTAAGATTTAGATTTCCAGTTTTCACAACTTCCAATTTTCCTAAATTCATACTTCATGTTCCAACTCTTAATGGAAGTCTGTAGTTGTTTCTCCTGATTTCGAATCCTGTCATGAAAACAAAAGCAGGTTTACATTGGGGACAAGTTTACTACGTATGTATCATTAAGGGACATTCTACTTTGAGGAGAAAACTCTCTTACCCATATTTTGACTGTAAACATTAGCTGCTTGTTGTTGTTAGGTGCTGTCAAGTTGACTCCAATTAATACTTCACACAATGTACAATAGATCTAAATCTTGCTTAATCCTGTCACTTTCACCATCTCTGATATTTTTAAATCCATTGCTGAATTTATTGAGTCAATCTATCTTGTTGAGGATCTTCTTCTCTTATATTTTGAAGCATGAAGTCCTTTTCCAGGGAATGATTCCTCCTGACAACCTATCCAAAGTATGTGAGATGAAGTCTCACCCTTTGCCTCTAAGAGGTACTCTGGCTTCACTTTCTCCAACATAGATTTGTTTGTTCTTTCAGTAACCCAGGGTATTTCAATACTGTTGTTCATTACTGCAGAGTTGGAACCAAATCATAGTGGACCAATGGGTTTTCAGAGATGGTAACTTACACAAGAAGAAATTGCCCATCTTTACAGCTGATGAATTTAAACCTTGAACATTTTGGTTAGAAAATGTAACTCCTTACCCACTGAGCCACCAGAGCGTCCCCATTCACTAATATCACTATTTAAAGGCATCAATTAATTTTTGTTTACTTTTTTATGAATTTTAATGAAAGTTTACAGAGACTTTGGATTTCCATTCATTCATTGCTGCATTTTTCTCCCTGACCAACCTCCTCCCCCAGTTTGCTCTTCTCTTTGAAAAGTGAAACAAAAATTATTTCATTGTTAAACAGTTCCTCCCCCAAGTCCATTCCATTATGCAGCCTTCATTTCGAAAAGTAAAAGAAAAATTCTTTCATTGTTATACAATCCCTCCCCCCAAGTCCACTCCACTATGCAGTCTTTGTTCTGGACTCCTGTCGTGACAATAATACCTAATCATATATCCCTTTTAAACCGTTCTATCCCTCATCTGTTTCAATGCTGTTGTTGTTGTTATGTGCCGTCGAGTCGCCTGCGACTCATAGCGACAACAGTCCTAAACTCCGCTCTGTCCTGTGCCAATCGCACTGTCTCCGACACTCCCATCCCAATTATCCCAGTCACTTAATCAATCCACCTAATAGAGGGCCTTC
>NW_006400055.1:736473-743631 GCF_000299155.1 Elephantulus edwardii
AAGTTCAAATTGTAGTTGAAGAAAATTAAAACAAGTCCAGAAGAACCAAAATACAGACTTCAGTCTATCCCACCTGAATTTGAAAACCATCTCCAAAGTACGTCTAATGCATTGAATACTAAGGATCAAAGACAAGATGAATTATGGAATGACATCAAAGATATTATCCATAAGGAGGGCAAAAGGTCATTACAAAGACAGAGGAGAAAGAAAAAATCTGAATGGATGTCAGAAGGTACTCTACAAATTATAAATTGCACTCGAGTGTCAAGAAGCCTAAAAAAAAAGGGGAAATCATGCCAAAGTAAAAGAGCTGAACAGAAGATTTCAATGGGCAGTTTGAGAAGACAAAGTATATTATTATAAGGGAATGGGCAGAGAGCTGGAATTAGAGAATTTAAAGAGGAAGAATTCGGGGAGCTCTGGTGGCCTAGTGGCAAGAAGCTGCACTGCAATCCCAGAGGAACACGGTTCGAATCCACCAGATGCTCTGCCAGAGAAGGAGGCGCAATATCCTCCTGTACCAGTCAGATCTGATTTGACGGTACACGCACACAAAATAATAAAAAATAAAAAAAAATTAAAAAAAAGAGGAAGAATTCATTTGGCATTTCTCAAACTGAAAGAGCTGAAAGACACATTCAAGCCTCGAGTTACATTACTGAGAGAAGCTATGGGGGGAATTTTGAATGATCAAGAAAGCATTAAAAGAAGGGAGAAGGAATAGACAGTCACTGTATAGAAAAGAAATGGCTGACACTGAAACATTTTAAGAAGTAGCACATGATAAAGGGCCAGTGGTGGTAAAAGAAGAACTTCAAGCTGCATTGAAGGTGTTGTCAAAGAATAAGACCCAAGAATCAACGGGACACCAACTGACATGTTCCAAATAGCAAATGTAGCCCTATATGTGCTCACCAGTCATGCCAAGAAGTTTGGAGAACAGCTGCTTGGCTGACAAATCCATGTTTGTTCCCATCCCAAGCAAGATGACCTAACAGAATGTGGAAATTATCAAACAATATCAATATCATTACTATGATATGCAAGCAAAATAATGTTGAAGATCATCCCAAAACAGAACAGTACATAGAAAGAGAACTGCCAGAAGTTGGATTTAGAAGAGGCTATGGCACCAGCAATATTACTGCTGACATCAGATAGATCTTGGCTCAAAGTAGAAAATACCAGAAAAATGTCTATTTGTGTGTTCTTGACTACGCAAAGGCATTTTCTTGTGTAGGTCTTAATAAACTATGGTTAACATTGAGTTGAATGGGAATTCTAGGACACTTAATGATGCTTATTTGAAATCTACACCTAGATCAGAAGTTGTGGTCAGAACAGAACAAGGGAACATTGCATAGTTCAAAATTAGGAACAGAGACAAATACTGTATATAAAATAGGACAGACATGGGGGTGCTGAGGAGAGAATGGGGAAAGGGTAGATAGACAATGAACACTGCAATAGATCAGACAAGAAGAAGAACTATCTGAAAGGAATATATGATTAGGCATTATATGTATGACAATAATATGGAACAAAGAGTGCATTGTGGGAAGGGCTGGAGGGAGGCAGGGAAGGGGGAAGAATACGTGCAAAAATTTAAAAAATTAAAATAAATAATTTTCAATGTGGTTTAAAAAAAAATAAAGATATCCAGGGTGGACCATTAAATGTGACTGGGGTTCCACCCTAAAACAGAGTTTAGGTGAGATTACTAGACACATTCACCTAATTGAGAATGTTGTTCCATTAAACATGGACAACCAGAACGCAAAGACGGTCTAGGTTAGATACCATCATTATTCCTCAAATATTTTAAAGATTGTCTTGTAAATTACTGGTGTTTCAATCTATGTTCTGGTAGCTATTCCTGGAAAATGGGTCTTATCCCTGAGTCCACCTCATTCTAAAGCCTCTTTGACTTATATCTTCTTCCTGATATTAGGATTTTAAACTGTAAGACCTGTGGAAGTGATCATTTGTTTCACTTCTGTGTTGTTTGTCCTGCTAGAAAATTAATCTCCTTTCCAGTTGTATTATTTTAATCAAGCCTTCAAAAATTCAGTTCTGACAACTCCAATTCCAAGGGTTCTTTTGTTGATTAACACTGCCACTCCCATGGGTTGGGTCAAATGTCCCCTGAGTGGCCAGAATGCCCTCTAAACTTTCTGGGCACTCTCCAGCCAACTCAAGATGGTTGATCAGCAGTGCAAGGCTTACTTGAGCTCCCTGCCACTTCTACCTATGTGGTGGTAAATTTCCTGAAGACAGGAACATATTAATAAAAGAATAAGGAAAAGAGGAAAAGAGAGAGAAAGGGAGAGAGAAAAGAAAGAAGGAATTTCAGTGACGAACAGAAATGCATGCAAGTAGACCAGGATAGGATGTTTCCTTTACCCATATTTCACTATAACAAAAGTCCTACAGGAAAGGAAGATATGGTACTCAAGAGTTTCAATACAACTTCCCATTTCTTTCTTACCAGTCCTCATCTGTAACTTGACATGGTTGGCAACAGGATCAGGGATTTCCACTCTGTAGTTGCAGGACTCATGTATTTGTCTTAGCACACCTGAGGTCCTGAGATTATATAGAGGTCATAAAGTAAGACTAGAATCTTCTATTGTGAAGCAGAGGGCTACCACTCTTCCTTCTAGAGCATTCTGGGTTTATCTTTCTCATTTTTCTACACCCTTGTTTTTGTTTCTCCAACAATCAATCTTTGATGATGAATTTTATATGTGCATTTGGTTTGAGATCAAACAATGGCCTAGATAATTCATTGCCATTATTTTGTAGATGTGATAAACATTTAGAATCACTTAAAATTCTCTTAAAACAAAACCAAGCAAACAACACTACCAGCAAGTCTATTTTATAATAATCTCTCATTAGGATTGTGAGGCTATAAAGCTTTACAAGATGAGATTGCCTATCTTTCTTGCATGGAGCTGCTGGTCTATTCAAATTAAGGAGACATTTTGAATAGCAGCAGGACACATTATACATTATACCAACAGGCTCTTCAACATTTACCATCAGTTGACTGTAAATAAAGGAAATTACCCTCCATAGTATAAGTGGACCTCATCAAATCAGTTGATCTTTTTTTTTTTTCCAGTTGATATTCTTAAAAGCAAACCTGGTTTCCTGATAGAGAAAGAATCTGCCTTGAGACTGTAATTAGACATTTCACTGGAGTTTCCAGGATGCCATCTGCCGGACATCTTTTGGACACAGAATGCCTAAGTTTTCTAGCCTACAGATTTTGGACTTGCCAGCAAACAAAATCACACGGTTTAATTTCTTAAAATAACTATCTCTCCTTCTTTCTCCTTTCTTCTCCTTTCCTTCCTCTCTCCTTCCTCTTATTACAATTAGGTTTCAAAACTGGGTCTGTGGGAAGTGAAGAGACAAGACTAGAAGGTCACAAGGACTTGTACATTAGAAGAAGGATGCCATTCTCTTGTACTGGCATACTGAAGATGTTGCTGAGGGCCAAATCTGAGCCTGTGTCCTGATGCCCTTAATTACCCTGAAGTGCTATATACTTGTTTTCATGACAGTGCAGTGTCTTCCACCTGACAACTTCATATGCCTTGAGTACAAAGGCATTTGCATAGAGGAAATCAGGCTGCAGGCAGTAGGAGAGGCTAAAAACTGGGCAGTGAGTGCTGTGCAGATATGTTTACATGCTTGCTCTCTGTCTTTCCTGGTCTAGCCTTGTGTGGCCAACCTGGCTTCCCAAGATGCTTTTGTGTGTACAGATTGTGATGACAGCAATGGAAGATGTCTTGGCTGCAGTTTGGAGGAATTTGAGGGAAGAACTGTTTTTCATCCTTCCTAATAAATGCTTGTCAGAATAATTCACTGTTCCACACAGTGACTCTCCATAGATGTTTCCTCCACTTTCTTCCTTCCTCTGGTCTAGAGCAGATTGGAGTAGGATGGTATGGGAAACCCAGGTCTTATACAGAAAGAAAATGATGAAGGTGGAGACCCACACAGCAGTCCCTTTGCAGTGACAGAAAAGTGTGAAGCCAGAGGCCACACAGCCTCATTTGAGTGGAGAATTTGCATGGAAGATGAGGATACTCTCACTGTGGGACTATATCACACACAACCACTGTGAAGGATGTCACAGTGCTCTTCTTGAGGGAAGGTGAGGATACCCTCACTATGGGATTCTATCCCACATAGACACAGTGAAGGATGCCATGGTGCCACTCCTGCCACAGAGGGCTTCATCCCCTTTGAGTCTGATGCAGGCTGCTCCATTGCTTCTTAATTCAGATCAATATTTGTTTACATTAACAGAATCCATGAGTGGAACTGTGATTCTAGAAGTGAATGAGATACACTAACATACAAACCCTCAAATGGACTGTGATTGGGCCCGTGCTTTGTTTGTCTTGCTAATGTGTCATCATGAAATGGTAATGTTTCTAAGAAAAAATAATTCTGCCACCTCCACTAGAAGAATGGTTTCCAGTCTCCAGGGGACCTTGGAAGAGCTTCATATTTATAAACTTAGAGCTTGAAGAACAAAAGCCCAATGGGCTGAGGAGCAGAGGTCCTCCCAGCTGGCATAGATCAGGAATATAGGGGTTCAGAGGCCTGAGGTCTGGTCAGAGCCACCACGATCCCCTTACTGGATGTGACCTAGAGGTAAAAAGAAAAAAATTGGACCCTATCAAGAAGAGAAGGAGGGGAAGAGGGTTGATAAAGAGGCAGGAACACCCTGGCATACTAAGAAAGCAGGGTTCCAGCCCTGATAGAAAGGCAACAAGAACCAGGAAGGACCGCTTCTCTCTTACCCCTAAAGCTGGTCTCTCCAAGTCAGGGTGGAGGCACATGGGCAGGGCAGGGCAGGAAGGGCAGGCAGGGGCTCTCTGGCACTGCCCACTCGGTACCTGCTCTATAGATAAATACAGGACTTTAGTGGCTATGACCAGTGCCTCAGCACTTTGTTCAAGCATGAAAATATCTCCTATACTTTTTCTTCTGTTTTCAAAATATAGCAAAACACCACCACAACCCCACAATGTAAAAATTTATAACTCTACTTCTGTCTCTGACAGCGAGATTCAGGTATGCACTACAATGAGAACCTCACTCCCAGAATGGCCCTGTTCTTCAGATTTTTAAAGGTACAAAGCTCATGTACAGACCTCTTTGGGGGTCTCCTGATGACAACGGTTGCTGTTCCACCACAACTCCAGAGCAGCCACCAGGCAAGCTAGGAGAAGGCCAATAGCCAGGATGCAAAAGACTCCGGCAAAGCTCTGCAGCTTGAGCGACTTGCCATCAGCCTGGGCACTGGTGTGGCTGGTGAGGTCACAGCGACCTGAGTGTGGCCACCATTTCTGCTTGAGCACATCAAGGTCCCCTGTGTCCTGTAGCTCCAGGATCCTGAAAGATACAATTCACGTCAGCTGCAGCCAAGGATCCTTTCCCCATATGGATGACCCCAGCAGAGACAACTTAAATCCATCATAGTCATTGCTTCCCCACCACCCCTGCTGCAATCCGTCTCTATAATGCAGCCTGTTCTTCCCAAATACAAGTGAAATTTCACTGGCCCCCCTTCAAAAGCCTTTGTACACTCTCTCAGAAAGTCACTGGACAATGAATTACCTGAGTTTATTTAAAAGTACATTCATATGGATCCTGGAAAAGTACAATGCTCAGATCTCTATAATACACAATGTCTATAAACTTAAACAACTATTTCATGTCTTTGTCACTAGGATTACCCAAATTATGTACTTAGTTTGAACGGAGGTGTATTTGTGATGGTCAACATCAATAAACTTCTCATGTAGAGACACAAGCATGAATATCATTGTTGTTTGGTGTCAGGTGTTATCTATTTTACTAAGATTCACAGCAATGCTACGCACAACAGATCTGAAGTTTGTCCTAACCTGTACCATCCTCAGGATCTCTGATGTGCTTTGGCCCACTGCTGCAGTCACTATGTCTGTACCCCAATGGGTAGTTTTACTGTTAACTCAAAGGTAGAACCTTTCTGGTGGTTCAAATCCATCAGCTACTCCTTGGAAGAAAGATGGAAAATCTCCTCCTTTGTGATTTAAAGCTTCCAAAAACCTGCAAGAGGGTTAGCTATCAGTAGCTTCTGACAATATGGTTAATTAGACAATATGGTTATTACAAGTATATAAATCCAAGTAAAGAGAAAAGCTGTGATAAATTCAATGCAATGGAAGTAGACTGTGTTAGGAAATGTCATATTTGTGGAGGTGGGTTTCTACTGGAAGACTAGGAAAGTTCTTACTTAAAGGTTAAGAGTAAATAGAAACCTGAAGGATGATGAACCATTGACTAGTTCACACAATGTGGCAGGGAGCATGTCAACATATCAGGAATGATTGTAAGTGTTTACATAAGAGATGGTTAATTCTATTTTCCCTACATTTTTTAAAATTTTATTTTATTATTATTTTTGTGTGTCTGTGTATCGTCAAATCAGATCTGACTGGTACAGGAGGAGATTGTCCCTCCTTTCCCGGCAGAGCATCTGGTGGATTCGAACCATGCTTCTCTGGGATTATAGTGCAGCTTCTTGCCAGTAGGCCACCAGAGCTCCCCTTATTTTCCCTACTTTTATAGTGACAGATATTGAATAGAGGGAAAATATCTTGCTAAAAACATTTAGTAGTTGGAAGTATTGGAATTCAATTGGAACTATTTCAGTGTCTTATCTAGAGTAAGCTCCAGGAGTGTTTTGGAAATTAAGACATGGCTGGTGATGCTGTCAAGCACAGTGAGATAAGGAGAAGTGAGATGAAGTCAGTGAAGTAGAATGAGGCCCAAAGCACATCAGAGCCTCAGAGGTCATAAGAAGAAATCTGGAATGCACAGCACTCCTATCTCCCCAAGATTTGTCATGACATTTTGGAGACATATCTGTAATCCAGTAATAACTGGCACTCTAGACCGGGGAACACCGGGGGAACGCACCCCGCCGCCCGCCGGGGGAAACGCACGCGGCCGCCCGCCAGACCGGGGGAACGCCGCCGCCAGACCGGGAACGCCGCCGCCAGATCGGGGAACACCGCTAGAGGGACCCGGAAGAGACCCGGGAAGAGCAGCCAGGGGAACGCACGCCGCCACCCGCCAGGGGAA
>NW_006400055.1:750241-768116 GCF_000299155.1 Elephantulus edwardii
AAAAAAAAAATAACTGGCACTCTCCAGACTCCTCTCACTCATTTGTGTAGTAGGCTCTTGACACCTGGTCTATGGTGACACATTCACTGAATGTGCTGCAATGATCTTTGGGGTATGAACATTAACCTTTGCCCTGCTGCACTGTCTCTCACTGCACAGCAGCTAAAATGTGCCAACAGGTCTGAGGCTGAATTCAGTCACATGGGTATACTGGTTATGGCAGAGGCCACCTTAGCCTTATGAGCAGGGCAGCGTGATCTTGGGACGCACTGCAGGCTCTCATGCCCAAGAACAGTCTATGATAGAAGCACGAGACTTCAGCAGGATATTCCTGGACAAGTCACTTTCTCTTTCTTGACCTTAGCTTACTATTCTTATGAACTGGACCAAAGATAGCCATTAGTTTTGTAAACACTTTCAGACAGGGCTGCATGTCTCTTCTGGCATGTCCTGGGCCAGCATAGTGATTGCCACATCTCACACCTTCTGGGAAGCATTGTTAAATTAATAAATGTACAAAGAACCCAATTAAATAATTCATATATCGTGCCTCCGAGGAGCACTCTGGCTGCACCTTCTCCCAGACATATTTGTTCTCTTGGCGGTCCATGGGATGTTCACTGCTCTTCTCCAATATCGCGGCTCGCGGACATCAGTTCTTCTTCTGTTATCCTTGTTGATTGTCCAGCTCTCAGATGCTTAGCAGGTGATCGGAAGGACTATGGCCTGAATCAGACGCACCTTGGTCCTCAGACTGACATCATTGCTCCTCCATAGTTTGGAGAGGTCCTTAGCTGCAGATTTTCTCAGTGTAGTACGTCTCCTTATTTCCTGACTGCTGGTAATTGTGGATCCAAGTAATACGGTCACAGTGCACACACTTCCTGATTTTAAATCATGGTGTTTCACTTGCTCTGTTCAGACAGCGGCTTCTTGATTTAGATATCAATTTGTACAAACATAATTTATTGCTCTGGGATTCCCATTCTTCTCAATGTTAACCATAGTTGTTATGATTCATTCAGGTGCTTTTGGATGGTCAAGAAAGCACAAATAGACATCCTGGCGTTTTCTACTTTCAGCCTAGATCCACCTAACATCAGGGATGATATTCTTGGTGCTACAGCCTCGTCTAAATCCAGTTTGAACTTTTGGCAGTTCTCTGTCTATATACTGTTGTAGCTGTTTGTAAATGTTCATCAGCAATATTTTTCTTGCATGTGGTATTAAATTTGGAAATTTAAGTCATTATTTCTCCCAAAAAAATAATTCATATATCTGTACTAAAGTGACTGAGTTGAGGATTCAATGAGTTAACATCTGTTATATGTTATATGTATGAATTAGTAAGCACACAAGACTTAGGACTTGAGATAAAAGCAGGCAATATGTGTCTATATAATTGGTTGAGGTCTAGCTTAGGTGGAGCACCACAAATTTTATGTATCAGCTATTTCATAAACAATGGCAGCTTCAGCATAGGACTATCTCGGATTGATTCAGGGACCCTTAGGAGGTGGCCCATCTGGACAGTCATCTAGTCCTGCTAGGAAGACCAACCAGGAAGAATTTCCTTGGCAGTTACAGCAGCCCAGATTAAAGTAGACATAAACCCTGGGGGCCTTTGAGAAGGTCATATAGAAGGAGAAAGCCAAGTTCTATGCACCAGCAGATCTGGATTCTGTTTTCTCAGGTGCCACCTGACCCTAGAGAGTTGTTAGGCTTCTCAAGATTAGCGCCTTCATCAGTAGAACCTAGGGTTATGAAAAGTCCACCTTACAAGATTACTTTGAAGAGACAGTGCAAACACAGATACTCTGCTGAGGAAATGTCAAGTGTTAGTTCTCAGCAGAGTAGTCAGAAGGCCAGAATGCCCTAAATGTCCATCACAGATAAATGAAACTCACATATTCTGAGACACTGAGTGCAAACATGAAAAGAAGTTGCAGCCATTACTGGTGAAGACAAAAGACTATAGCCTTCAGCATGGGCAGTACTTCAATATAAAGAAAACAGAAATTGCTACAAATGTACAAATCATGATAAGCGAAGAAAATGTTAGCAATACTGAGGATTTAATTTCACTAGGATCCACAATAAACTCCATAGATATAGCAGTTAGTAACTTAAATATTGGCCAAAACTCAAACACTGAGTACAGAAGACCTCTTTAAAGGCAAAGATGTGACTTTGAGGACTAAGGTACACCTGACCCAAACCTTCATATTTTCAATCACCTCATAGGCATGGGAAAACTTAGACAATTAAAACATACTTCCATGATGCCACATGAATCAGGTGAGAACTGCCATAATGGGTTAGTACTGCCACAAGCCACCTTAACGAGCATAGAGAAGACTGATCATCTTCCATTGTTTTCACCCTCCTGACTGTCTATAGCACATTTGTCATGATGGCTACTTTATGTATTGAAAACCTGAGGCTCAGAGTCTACATAATTTGCTTGTAGTTGCAATTAACAAGTGGAAATGCTGCTCTTCAAATATAGGTTGTACCAGTCTTGATAGCCACACTGTTTCTAAAATACCAGCCAACTATGAGTGATACCATTGCTGATGTCATAGGGATCATGGCTGAAAGTAAGGAATATCAGAATAATGTCTTTTTGTGCTTTATTGACTATGCAAATGCAGTTGACTGTGTGGATCATAACAAGTTGTGACTGACATTGAGAAGGATGGGAATCCCAGTGCACTTAATTGTGCTCATGCGGAAGATATACCTGAACAGAGCAAGGGAGCATTGCATGGTTTAAAATTGAGAAGAGAGTGCATTAGGGTTGTAGTCTTTCTCCATATCTATTCAATCTATATACTGACCAAATTATCCAAGAATCTGGATTTTATGAAGAGGAGTGTGGCATCAGGATTGGAGGGAGGAACAATCTTGCTAGTGAGGAGGACTTGAAGTACTTGCTTCAAAAGATCAAGGAATGCAGCCTTCAGTATGGATTGCAACTCAATGTCAAGAAAACAAAGATCATTACCACTGGACCGATAGGCAATGATGCCATGATGGATGAAGAGGAGATTGATACTGTCAACAGCTTCCTTTTGTTTAGATCCACAATTAATGCCCTTGGTACCAGCATTCAGGAAAAAAAGGCAGATGCATAGCACTGGGAAAGTCTGCAGTTAGGAACCACCCCAAATTATTGAGGAGTAGTGATATCAGTTTGAGGGCTAAGATGCATATGATTCAGGCCATAGTCTTTTTGACTACTTCTATGCATCTGACAGCTGGACAGTGAATAAGGATGACAGAAAAAGAATTGATGTCTTTGAGCTGTGGGAGAAGAGCATTGAACATCCCATGCATGGTCAAGAAGATAAACATATGTGTCTTATAGAGGGCAAAGCCAGAGTGCTCTTTGGAGGCAAGAATGATGAGGCTTCGCCTGACATACTTTGGGCATGTTGCCAGGAGGATTTATTCCTTGGAGAAGGACACGATGCTGGGAAGGGTGGAGGGTAGGTGAAGGAGAGGAAGACCCTCAACCAGGTGGACTGACATGATGACTGCCACAATGGGATCTTGTGTGCCAGGAAGTGTGAGGATGCCACAGGATAGAACAGGGTTCAGAAGCTGTTTATAAGGTCGCTATGAGTTGTATTCGACTCGACAGTACTTAACAACAATGAGTGACAGCCTGATCACTGAGGTCAAGCTCTGGCCAAGAGGATTGTGAGTTTCAGTCAGCACTTGGGCTATGGGACTATATCCTGCCTCTTTCACTCACTGATTGGACTATCAGTCAAGTTGTTCATTCTTCCTGCTCCTTATAGCTGTGGATACGTATATGATTCCAGAAAGCTTGTAGTGCAATTTATAGAAAGAACACAGAACAAAGGAAAACCAAATAAACATGAGAGGAGATTTAAATATAGAAGCAACAGAAGAAAGATAAATGAATTTATGGTAACAGAACTAATGTACACCATAATCATCTCTACTCCTGGTCACCAAAGGCACCAGAGAAATAATAGCCACTTCTCCTAGCTAGTGCTTCTATCTTCCAGACAAACAAAATTGCAGGTGCTTTCCTTTACCCAATAGTTGTGGAGCTTCCTACTCAGTAGATAATAAATAACTACCAAGTTGTTAAACATTTATTGAATGTCTACTCTGAGTACCCTGGTTGCCTAGCTTGTTCTAAAACTTAACCCTTGTCACACACATACACATGCATTACAGGCATACACTGCAGTCTACACACACTGTCCTCTGGAAAAATTCATCTTTAAGAAAATAGCTTAACTCCTAGGATTTAGAGAAAATTGTAGCAAGGCTAGCATTACTTATTTACACCATGATGCAACCGTGCATCCCATTATGCAAACAGAATGCGGCATTGCTTCCTAGATTTTTTACTTCATTCTATCCAAATTCTGTCATGAATTCATCCTTGGAAGAAAAATGGTCAATTTCCTCCTGTGACATTTATAGCCTCAGAGACCCACTACAGGGTCAACCATCAGTGGATTCTGGCTAGACAGTAGTGAGATTTTTAGTTTCCTTTGTGACATGCCCCAGCTAATAATCATGCACTATTGTGTATGCACTATAAACAAAGTTAAACAAAGATAACAGATCTTAGTGTTCCGCCAAAATAAGTAGCTATATGTAGTATGGTGGGTACTTCCAATCCAGGATTACACAGGTCAGAATCACCTTCTCTGGATGCATATTTATGATCACAGAGCACATAATCTTTGTGTGAAAGTAAAATGTCATTAAGCACCTCTTAAAAGAATGATGAGGAAAGCAAGCTGGTCACTATTCTATATGGCCACCATTGTGTTGGGAGGAGCAGTTCTGGTAGACACTTTAAATGGATATCTAGGGTCAGAGAAGGCAAGTCTGTTTCTTCAGACTCCACATTCCCATCACTGGTGCTGGGTCCTGCCCTCAGAGTCACAGAAAAGGTATATAAATCCCTTATGCACTGGCAAGCTTGAAGAGGGTTGATGTCAATGACCATGTTTCTCCAAGTCTCTTTCTTCTCTAGCTGTCCCCAGAGTCTCTTTTGATTTAGTCAGAGACTCTTATTATTTCTTATGTCTCCCTGCCATGATGCTTAACAATCCAGCTTAGAATTCAGCTTCTAGATCAAAGCTTGCTCTCTGTTATCTCCCATCAGTCCATGTTCTCAGCAGCTGACTCAAAAGGGACATGTGAAAAGTGCCAGTGGCTGGGGCCACACTTACCTTTGCAAGAGCCACACGATTCTGTTTATGGTGACTTGGAGCACTTTAGCTATTTTTGTAAAACTGCTATCCCACAGACCTCCTCACTATGAGGGATAGAGATGCTTATAGTGTGATGGCCAGTGGAACTACTGTGCAAACCAACTTGTGCAAAATTTGACACTACTATGGTACTATATATTTTGAAAGTGGGCATTCATTTTACATACCCAAAATTTAAATGACTGATAAATCACTGTGCCCCCTTAATGTTGATCATATTTCTTTCTCCATAGATGATAGGCACTGAAGTTAGAAAAATATCAACGTCTCATTTAACTAAATTAGTTCTCTCTTCCTTGTTCTGCAAACATGTTCCTTTGTGGGCTGGATGCAACTCTCTCTCTCTGTGGTTCCTCTCTGATGGGGCTGAGCCTCAGGCACTAATCATCAGAACAATAGTTAGGTATGGATATCAAGAATGTGGGAGGAAAAGCTTTGGGGAATGGTGATCCAGCATGAACACAGCATAGGGGTCAGGGGCTCTGCATTTTCTTCCACACTCTGCATGTATGCAAAAGAACACTCATGAGACCTAAAATACAGTCTCTGAGTGTAAAGAGATTAAAACAGATGACCTCTCTAACTTCCACATCTCCAAATTGATGCTCTATCGCCTGGGCCTGAGAGTCATGCTAATTTTTCACTTGGATGTTTCTTCCACATAATAAACTCGAGTGACTAAAGAAGAGTCTTGGAATCAGGATTGGCATCCACTTCCTAAATAACATGCCTCCGGAAATTCTATGAAATTTGATAAATGTCAATAGTTGTAGAGGGGCTTCAGACCTTTTGTTCATAGGGTTGCTATCATGCTCGATTCAGTCAATCAACAACAACAACAACAAAAAAGAAGAGTCTAGTTTAGGTTTCTTCTTTGGCTCTGTCATTACAAATGTCACTCCATTATGGATATAAACCCTCAGATACATATGAGAAGATTCAAGGTCTTGGAACACTTTGATAAAGAGGATGGTTTTGTATAAGGCTGGATACTTGCTGGGAAAGGGTCCTGAGCTCATGTATACTCTTTCCTTTCTAACTGTTACTCTGCTAATCCAAAGGCAGCTTTTCTCTGGTGATTCAAATTCACCAGAAACTGCAAGGTAGAAAGATGGGCAATCTTCTCCAGTTTGATTTACAGGCATTGGAGAGTCACCTATGAGTTAGCTCCATTTTATGGAAATGAGAGTGTAATTGAACAGGAATAAATCTGGTTTCTGTAACAACAGAAACAGGGTGTAATAACAGCAAGAAAAAGGCTGATCAGTGCACCAAAAAGCTTGATCATATCCAAAGGTCCAGAGTAGTTCTGGCTCCAGGCATGGAAGTGAATCAACAAACTGCCTGGAAAGCTAACAGGAAAAAGGCAAACCTGACTCACTTTACTATTTTCTCTCAAGGAGGGTGCCTCTGTCTAAAACACTTGTGCCCTTTCAGTTTCTTCATTGTCCAACACTCTTGCTATTTGCTAGTACAAAGTCACCAGGAAGTTGAATTGATTTACTGAAAGATTTTGGGAAACTCAGTTTCCCATCTGGGGAAAAGTCAGTAACAAGGGTATGTATGTTTTCAGCAGTGAAGGGTCAGGCCCCTTGCTGCCACAGAAGACAGTATTCTATAAACCAGACTGCCCCTGCTCCGACACCTACAGTCAGACCTCCCTCTGGCTTGTCCATGTGCAGATGATTTTAAGATATTCTGTTCTGCCCCTGCATCGACTACTCACACTATAAACAGACACACATCTTTAAAATTGGATGTTATATCTTATTTTAAAACCTTTGGAACTCTATGCTAAGCCTACTCATCCTCAAGATCAGATGTTACACCTTCTGGGCAGTTTCTTATCTACCTTATCTGGACATCTCATGTCTTTGTCATTACATTCATTGCATAAATTCACATCACAATATTCACCTGTGATAACTGCCTTCACAGTGAAAGGCCACCATTCTCCTTATTTCCTAGTATCTAGCATAGAGCCTAGCTGAGGTGGAGGTAGATAATGAGTTGCTAGGAAATTTTGGTGAATGAATAAGTTGTACTGGCTCTCATCTCTTAAAGATCCCTGACACAGAAGTTCCTGGGCTCATGGTGCTGGTTTGCCTACCTCTGGGAGAAGAGGTCTCTGTAGGGGCTGCCATGTTGCAGGGCGATGCCATAGCCCTTGCTGCTGATGCTGTTACTGGTGACGGTCACAGAGCAGTCATCGTCTGTCAGGGCTGCGTACTCCACCACGGCCACATCCCACAGGAAGGCATAATTGCCCTTCTTGGCCTGAAAGGTCAAAACCACACAAAATCAACCAATTGGGCCTGAGGCTGCTGCATTAATTTTAAGTGTCAGGGAATGATGATAATGGATAATGGGATTCAAGCTCAGTTTAAAAGTAGAATATCTGGTGGCTCAATCTAGAGGGAGTTGTGCTGCTAATCCAATGTTCCACCTATTTAAAGGTTTGAATCCACCAGCACCTCCTGGGGAGAAAGACTGGAAATCTCCTCTTGCGTGATTGTGTGATTTACACCCTCCTATAATCTACTGGAGTGCCAGCTATCAGACAACTGTTCTGACTCAATGAAATTGAGTTTGGTGTTTGTTTGGGCTTTGTAAATTAGCCCAGATTGTAGCTTCAACCAGCCACAGCAAACTCTATTCTTATTGTCTAGTTTACAATTTTACCACTCATTTATTTATATATAAATGGCTGTGGATTAGCTTCAGTAAACTCTGGCTACTGAATATTTGATCAGAAAGAAGTACAAAAATGCTGAAGACTCCTCTAATATGAATTGGTTTTCTGGGAAATGTCTGGTTCTTGCAGATATACCTAACTTCCAATACATCACAGACTCCACTTGAAATAGAGGTCTTTTAGGTCTGAACAGATCCTTAGGGAACATTTTTTTGTTTTTTTTGTTGTTGTTGTTGAGTCACTTTACAATTTATGATGATGATGACCCCAAAATGTTACAGAGTTGAATTAACATGCCCTTTCTCATATCCAATTACAAAGTGAATAAACTGACATTGTATCAACAAATAATGATCAAGGGTCCAATTTCTGGGGTCAGTATGTCCTTGAGTCTAACAGTGGTGCCTGTTAGGCCCTGACGAACCCTAAGCTGTTTGGATCAGAAAATCCTACTTTTAAAAAAAAATTTAATTTAGTTTGTTTATTTTTCATTTCAATGAACATCTTTATTTCAGCTATAAGATGTCAGACACTCCATTCACTTTAGTTAAATCCACCATTTGTAGAATCTCTTCTAACAGTGTAAATTCAAGCTCCAAAAGTGACAAGATACAACTCCTCCTTCTAGAATCAGAAGCAGTTTTCCATGTGGCCTCTCACACTTATGACTTTACCTTGTTGTTGTTGTGGGGGTGTACTGTAGAGTCTGAATGGACCCATAGCTGACCCCTAGCTAGTTTCCAGAGGCAGTTATTCACTAGGGAGGTGATTACCATCTTTCTACTGAAGGGCAGCTGACAGCCTTGAATTGCATTCCTTTGGGATTTCAGGGCAGCTCCATGCCCCTAGGCCACCAAAGGTCTCTACCCTCTTTTACCTGCTGCATATCTTGGCTTACCCACAGATAGAAATAGTGTACACATAAAGGGTCTTCATTCAAGAAAACCAAAAATTAGTTCCTTTACCCTGCTCTCACTTCACAAGCTAATTCCTTCCTTTCTTGAATTTCCTTATTATCCCAACCTCCTTAAGATCACTCTGCTCTTCAGACAACTCACATTTTTGTGAGCTAAGCTTTTTAACTTCTCTCCAGTTTCACTTCAAAAACATTTTTATGCCTCCTCTTCCTCCTCCATTCTCTATCCCAACAAATCCACTCAGAGACATTGTACACCATGAGACATTTCTCATTTCCTATTGATATAAATGACTCATTTGTGTTGAGGATTTTTTTCTTTTTGTTGTTAGGTGCCCTCAAGTTGCATACAACTCATAGTGACTTTATCAACAACAGATATGAACCCTGTCCTATGCTGTGCCATCCCCAGAATCTCTGACACATTCAATCACATTACTAGAGTCACTCTGTCAATCTACCTTGTTGAAAGTCTTTCTCTCCTTTGGGTTCCTCCAACTGTTTCAAGCTTGATATTCCAATCCAAGTAATAACCTCTCCTAGTAACATGTCCAAAATATGTTAGATTAAGCTTTGTCATTCTTGCTTCTAAGGAGTACTCTTGGCTGTACTTTCTCCAAGATACATCTGTTTGTTCTCTTGGCAGTCTACAGTATATTCAGTACTCTTCTCCAACACTACAACTCAAAGGAATCAGTTCTTCTTCTGTCATCCTTATTCATTGTCCAGTTATCAGATGCATAGCAAGTGATTGAAAAGACCTGAATCAGACACACCTTAGTCCTCAAATTGAAATCACTGTTCTGCAATCATTTGGAGAGGTACCTGACTACATACAGGCTTTCCCAGTGCGATGTGTCTCCTGATCTCCTGACTACTGATGCCAAATGTATTGATTGTAAATCCAAGAAAGATGAAGTTGTTGACAGTTTCAATATTTCTTCCTTTGTATTATGTCTATTGGTTCAGTTTTTGGGTTTTTCATATTGACATGTAATCCATATTGTAGAATGCAAGTACTTCAAGTCCTTCACACTTGCAGCAAGCAAGGTTATGTCATTATGTTATTCTGTCTCTTAGGAAGACAAAAACCTATCACCCTCTTGACCTCTTCTCTCCCGTGTGCCACTGGTTGGTATCCACATCTGGTAGCCTAGCGGGAAGAAGCTGTACTGCCAACCTAAAAGTGTGGTGTTCAAATCCAGTAGCTGCTCCATGGGAGAAAGATGGAAAATCTTTTTCAATGCTATTTACTGCCTCTGAAAACCCACTGAAGAATCAGCTATGCACTGATTCTGACTCAATTGTACACAACAATCTTATTTTCTAGGTGACATTAAGTCAATTATGATTCATAGCAACCCTACTGATAAGAAAGTAAAATTTTGTGCTGTCGTAGCTACCCCAATCCCCAAGATCTGTCCTGCTCAAGCTCACTGTGATAGTCACTGTGTCAAACCATCTTATTGATGGTCTTAATTGTCTTTAACTCTACACCTTTCCCAACATGATATCTCTCTCTAAACATTGTTTCCTCTTGACAATATGCTCAGAGTGAGACAAAGTTTAAATGTCTGTGCCTCTAGGGAGCACTCCGGTTGTGCTTCCTTTAAGACAGATTTGTTTATTATTTTGGCAGTCTGTAATGCATAAAAATTTTTACCCAACACCACATTTAAACGTGTTATTTTGTTGTTGTTATGTGTTGCCGAGTCACCTGTGACTCATAGCAACCCTATATACAAACCCTGCTCTGTCCTGTGCCAATCTCACTGTCTACGACACACTTACCCCCATTATCACAGTCATTGAGTCAATCCATCTCATCAAGGGTCTTCCTCTTCTGTGCTGTCCCTCCACTCTCCCAACCATGACGTCCTTCTCCAAGGACTGGTCCCTCCTTGCAACATGTGCAAAGTATGTCTGACAAAGCTTCAGAATCCTTGACTCCAAGGAGCATCCCAGCTTCACCCTCTCCAAGACTAACCTGTTCATTTTTTTAGCAGTCCATGGCATATTCAATATTCTTCGCCAACACCACAGCTCAAAGGCATCACAACAAATTCAAACGTATGAATTACTGTACTATCTTCTTTATTCATTGTTCAGCTTTCAGATGCATAGGAAACAACTAAAAAATACCATAGCTTGACACAGGTTCACCTTAGTCTTTAAAATGACATTTGTGCTCTTTAGAACTTCTTTGACAGCAGATTTCCCCTACACAAGACATCTTTTGATTTCTTCACTACTGATAACATGGGTGTTGGTTGTGATGCGTGTTAATGAAATCTTTGACAACGTCAATCTTTTCTACCATAATTGATAGATATTGGTCCAAGAGTGATGTTTGTTTTCTCAATGAGACATAGCACATACTGAAGGTGGCTGCCTTTGATTTTCTCCCCCCAATAATAGTTCAGGTCCTCTTCACCTTCTGCAAGAAAGGCTGTATCATCTGCATAAGTCAGACTGTTGAAGAGTCTTTCTCCAAATCTAATGCCACATTTTTCTTCATAGAATTGTGTTTCTTGAATGATTTTCTCAATATATAGGTTGAATACATATGGAGAAAGTATATTATCCTGATGCACACTTTTCCTGCTTTTAAACCAGACAGTGTTATTTTGTTCTGTTTGAAGAGCTGCTTCTTGGTCTATGTAGACATTTGTGGGTTTGGGGTTCTTAAATTTTTTTTATATTGGTTTGTGTTATGCAATCTGCTTTATGCAGATGACACAACCCTACTTGCTGAAACTGAGGAGGACCTGAAGCACTTGCTGTGGAAGCTCAGTCTTCAGTAAGGATGGAAGCTCAATATCAAGAAAACAAAGATTCTCACCACTGGGCCAATTGGCAGCATCATAATTAATGGTGAAGAGATTCAGATTGCTCACACTTCGGGTTTGCTTGGCTCCACAGTCAATACTCTTGGCACCAGTAGCCAGGAAATTAAAATACGTATTGTGATGAGAAAGTCTGTGGTTAGAGATCTCTCTAAAGTACTGAAGTGCAATGATGTCAGTCTGGAGACTAAGGTGCACCTGATACATGCCATGATCTTTGCAATCACTTGCTATGTGTCAGAGAGCTGGACAATGTGTAGGAATGGTAGAAGGAGAATTGATGATGCCTCTGAGCTGTGGTGTTGGAGAAGAGTATTGAATATATCATGGACTGCTAAGAAAACAAACAAGTTTGTCCTGGAGAGGGAGAAGCCGGGCTCCTCCTTGGAGGCAAGGATTCTGAAGCTTCGTCAAACATACTTTGGACATGTTGCAAAGAGGGACAAGTCCTTGGAGAGGGGTGTCGTGCTTGGGAGTGTGGAGGGACAGCGTAGGAGAGGAAGACCCTTGATGAGATGGATTGATTCAGTGGCTGGGGCAATGGGGGTACATGTGTCAGAGATTGTGAGATTGGCAAAGTATAGGGTAGAGTTTAGGTCTGTTGTGCATAGGGTCGCTATGAGTGGCAGGCGACTTGACAGCACATAACAACAACAACATATTGGTTTGCATACCAAATTAGTATACACTGTGTTTAGTTTATATACTTTGTGTTTCACACATTCATCTATTAACATTGGGTTCATTATGTTGAAATCTTCTTGCCTGAGCACAATTAAGTGCTCTTAGATTCCCATTCTTCTCAATTTTGACTATAATTTGTTATGATCCACACAGTCAAATATCTTTACATAATTAACAAACCAGAAGTAAATATCTTTCTGGTATTCTCTGCTTTCACCCAGCATCCATCTGATATCAGCAATGATATTCTTGTGCTGATCCCTGCTGATGTACACTTCCAGCTATTTTAGAATAATCCTCAGCAAGATTTTGCTTGCATATTTTATTAATAACATTTTCCAATAATTTTTTCTTTCTGTTGGGTCTCCTTTTGAGGAAAAAAAAAAGAATATGGATTTCTTCAAACCAATTTTCCAGGTAGCCATCTTCCACATTTGTTGGCAAATACTGGTGAGCACATACAGGGTTGTATCTGTTTCCTAGAATACTTCAATTACTATGCCATCAAATCCTAGGGTCTTATATTTTGCCAATTCCTTCAGTGCAGCTTGGACTTCTTCTTTCAGTAAAACTGTTCCTTTAACATATGCTAATTATGTATTTATGCTGATTCTTGTTCTTGTTATGTGTCCTTGAGTAGCCTGCAACTCATAGAAACCCTACACAATAGCTCTGAACCCTATTCTATCCTAAGCCAATCTCACTGTCTCTGGCACATCTACTTCTACCATACCAGTCCCTTTGTCAATCCATCTCAGTCTTTCTTTCCTACACTAATGCCCCACCCTTCCAAGTATATGTCCTTCTCCAAGGACTAGTGCCTTCTAGAAACATATCTAATGTATGTGAGACAAAGCTTCAAAATCTCTATTAAGCACTGAGAAAAATCACAGGAAAGAATAAAATTCAGAGCATATGTACAGAGAAGATATTACAAGTAGGAGTGTAGGCTGGCAGGATATATCTGGGATGGTAATTTTGCAGTGAGAAACAGATGCTTTTCAAATGTACATTTACAGCAATTCACCCTCTAAGAATATATTTTAAGAAATTATCTAGTTTCTTAAAAGGCATTTGTACAAAAATTTTTCACAGCAACACAATTTAAACCAGCAGGAAATTGAGAACCAGGTAAATAACAGTATTTAGAAGGAGAATATTATGTTATTATTAGTACAGTGTTTTATTTTTACATTTTCCACATTTATAATACAATAACATTGATGGTGTGTACCATCAAGTTGGAGCTGACCCATAGTTGACCCTCCAGTGGGTTTTCAGAGGCAGCTAATCATATGGGAGGAGATTTCCTATCCTTCTCCTGTGGAGCAGATGGTAGATTCAAACCACATGCAATTTCCACATGTATAATTTAATAATATTGATATACACTGATAATCATTCTTGCTGTGGTTTCTCAAACTACCACTATTAACAAATACAATATCCCCTAAACAAAAATCTATCTCTCTTCTCCCTCCAATTGTTGGTAAAAATCTTTAGTTTATATATACCTACCTATTTCATCTGACAGACAAGGATTTTACAGAAAGCAGCAGATGAAAGATATTTCCCAATTGTAGAAATATTCAATAGATTCAATGTTGTCCCCCTTGATGCCTGTGTCTTGACTCACCCCTTTTCCTGCTTCACCAGCATTCTTTTCTACTCCCATTTACTTCATTCAACATCTATCTTCCTTATCCAGCCTTTGATGTGACAGCTTATATCTCAAGCTTTCTGGCCCACTTCTGTGATTCCGAACACTTTAAACTGCTGCCAGTGTTTTTCTACTTTTGGCCAGTATCTCTTGAGTGTAGGACATGTTGCAAGGTGAGACCAGTCCTTGGAGAGGGACATCCATCTCATTGAAGGTCTTCCTCTCCTGTGCCACCCCTCTACTCTGCCATACATGATGTCCCTCTCCAAGGACCAGTCCCTCCTTGCAACATGCCCAAAGTATGTCATACGAAGCTTCAAAATCCTTGACTCCAAGGAGCATTCAGGCTTCACCTTCTCCAGGACAAACCTGTTTGTTCTCCTAGCAGTCCATGGTATATTCAACACTCTTCTCCAGCACTACAGATCAAAGGCATCAATTCTCTTTCTATCATCCCTATTCACTGTCCAACTCTCCGATGTGTGGCATGTAATTGCAAAGACTATAGCCCAGTTCAGGCACATCTTAGTCTCCAGCCTAACGTCGTTGCTCTTCAGTACTCTTAAGAGGTCCCTCATAGCTGACTTTGTCAATGCAATTTGTTTCTTGATTTCCTGGCTTCTGTTAAGAAGAGTGTTGACTGTGGAACCAAGTATACTAAAACTGTTAACTATCTCAATCTCTTCACTATCCATACTGATGCTGCCAATTGGCCCAGTGGTGAGAATCTTTGTTTTCTTGATGTTGAGCTTCAATCCATATAGAAGGCTGCAGTCCTTGACCTTCTGCAGCAAGTGCTTCCGGTCCTCCTCATTTTCAGCAAGCAGGGTTGTGTCATCTGCATAACACAGGCTGTTGATGACTCTTCAACCAATTCTGATGCCACATTCCTCCTTGTAGAGCCCAGCATCTCGGATGATCTGTTCTGCATACAGATTGAAAAGGTATGGAGACAAAATACATCCCTAGTGGACCCCCTTCTTGATTTTGAATCATGTAGTGTTTCTTGTTCTGTTCTGATGACTGCCTCTTGGTCTAAGTATAGGTTTCACATTAGCACAATCAAATGTTCTGGGATTCCCATTCTTCTCAGAGTCATACTTAGAGATACTATGGGGAAAATTTTGAATAACAAAGGATGCATCAAAGGAAGATGGAGGGAAGACACAGAATCATTGTATCAAAAAGAATTGGCCAAGACTGAAATATTTCAGGAAGTACATTATGATCAAGAGCCAATGGTAATGAAGAAAGATGTTTAAGCTACACTGAAGGCATTGGCAAAAAAAAAAAAAACCAAAACAACTGAGCTTAAGAATTGATGAGATACTAATTGGCATGCTTCGTATAAAAGATTCAGGCCTGAACGTGTTCACCAATCTGTGCCAGGAAATTTGAAAGAGAGTTGCCTGACTGAATGACTGGAACAGAATGAATAAATTATGGAACAGTATCATTAATATCGCATGCAAGCAAAACACTGCTGAAAATAATTCAAAATAGCCACAACCATGCATAGAAAATTGTCAGAAGTTTAAACACAATTTAAAAGACAGAAGGCGGGTATTAGAGACTAAAAATGGAAGAGCTAACTCAGCATTTCTTAAAGTAAGAGAATTGAAAAACAAAATTAAGCCTCAAATCAAAATACTGAAAGATACTATGGGTAAGATGTTGAATAATTTAGGAAGCATCTAAAAGAGATGGGGGGAATACACAGAGTGACTGTACCAAAAGAAAAAAAATGAACTGACACTGAAAAATTTCAGACAGTAAAATTGATGCCTTTGAGCTGTGGTGCTGGAGAAGTATTGAGGGTACCATGGATGGCTAGGAAAACAGATTCATCCTGGAAAGGGTCAAACTGGGCGGCTCCTTGGAGGCAAGGATTCTGAGGCTCCATCCAACATACTTTGGACATGTTGTAAGGAGGGACCTGTCCTTGGAGAGGGACATCATGCTTGGTAGGGTGGAGGGACAGCACAGGGGAGGAAGGATTGATTCAATGACTGGAGTAATCGGGATGGGTGTATCGGAGACAGTGCGATTGGCACAGGACAGAGCAGAGTTTAGGGCCGTTGTACATAGGGTCGCTATGAGTCGCAAGAGACTCGATGGCACATAACAACAGCAACAACCAAATGAACAAGAGCCAATGGTGATAAAGCAGTTGAAACTGCACTGAGAGCATTGGCCCCATAAATTGATAGGATACCAATTAATAATTTTCAATTAAGAGATGTAACCCTGGATGTGTCCACCCACCTACACAGGAAATTTGAGGGAATTCTGTCTGGTCAATGGATTGGAAGAGGTCTATATTTGTTCCCCTTCCCAAGAAAGATAATCTAATGGAATACGCAAATTATTGAGCAATAGCGTTAATATCATATGTAAACAAAATACTCCAGAAAAGGATTAAAAAAATCCTAGATCAGTACATAGATAGGTAACTGCCAGAAGTTAAAGCAAGATTTAAATGAGGCCGTGTGACAAGGGATATAATTGGTGATGTCAGGTGGACCTTGGCTGAAAAGAAATAATACCAGAATGTCTATTTATGCTTTATTGACTTTTCAAAGGTATTTGGCTGTATGGATCATAACAAATTATGACTAACATAAAGAAGAATAGGAAACTCAGAACACTTAATTGTGATTATGCTAAACTTATACCTAGACAAAGAGTTTGTTATACAAATGGAGCAAGGTAACACTGTATAGTTTAAAATTAGAAACAGTGTGTGCCAGAACTTATCATTTCTTGATATCTAATTAATCTGTATGCTGAACAAATTATTTGAGAAGTTGGACTCTATAAAGAAGAATGGAGCATCAGGATTGAAGTAAGGTTGATCAAAAGCCTGTATTATGCAGGTAAGACAATCTTGCCGAAAATGAGAAAAATTTAGAGCACTAACTGCATAAGAAAAAAAAGGAATACAGCCTTCAGTATGGATTGCATCTCAGTGACAAGAAAACCAAAATTCTCATCACTTCACTGATGGGCAGCATCATAATATATAGAGAAAAATTGAAGTTGTCAACGATTTCATTTTAGTAGGATACACAATCACCTTTGTGACCAGTAGTTAGGAGATCAGGAAATTTACTGCACTGGAAAAGTGCAGTCAGGGACCTCTCCAAATTATTATTGAGAGAGAATAATGTCAGTTTGAGGACTAAGGTGTGCTTGTTTCAGACCATGGTCTTTTCAATAACTTGCTGTGCATTTGAGAGCTGGATAATGAATAAGGATGTCCAAAGAACTGACACCTTTTTTAAAAAAATTTATTTATTTATTTATTTAAGTATTTATTTATTTAGTTTTCATTTCAATGAATATTTACAGAGATTTTGGAATTCCATTCATTCATTGTTGCACCCTTCTCCCACCCCCATCCCCCCTCCTCCCAAGCCCCCATTTGCTCCTCTCCTTCAAAAGCAAAAGAAAAACTCCCTCATTGGTACGCAATCCCCCACACACATCTCCCAACCACATCCCCAACCCCAAATATAATCCACTCTGTAACCCTCATTCCATACTCTTATGATAAACATAATGCCCTAAAATATAATACTTTTAAACTTTTCTCTCCCCCGATAGACTTCAATGCCGTAAACATATTTCATCCAGTTTTTCTCAGTCTTATCCCCACCCCGATGTCAGCCTCATTCTACAACAGTGGCACCATATAGCATTTGTCCTTTTGTGACTGAGATACCTCACTCAGCATAATGTCCTCCAGGGTCACCCATTTTGAATAATATTGCATGAGTTCCTTGTTTTTCAATGCAGCATAGT
>NW_006400055.1:771805-773575 GCF_000299155.1 Elephantulus edwardii
GTGGCATTATGATCTGAGAAGATACTTTGTATAATTTCTATGTTTTTAATTTTTTTATTATTATTACTTTTTGTGCATGTACCGTCAAATCAGTTCTGACTGGTACAGGAGGAAATTGTCCCTCCTTCTCCGGCAGAGCATCTGGTGGATTTGAACCATGTACCTCTGGGATTGTAGTACAGCTTCTTGCCACTAGGCCACCAGAGCTCCCCTAATTTCTACGTTTTTTTAATTTGTTGATGCTTGCCTTGTGACCTAGAATGTGGTCTATTCTGGAGAACGTTCCATGCACGTCAGAAATGAAGGTATATTGTGCTTTTTTTGGGGTGCATTAGCCTTTAAATATCTATGAGATTGAGTTGGTTAATTGTGTGGTTTAATTCTTTAGTATCTTTGTTGAGATTCTTTTTTGGTAGTTCTGTCTTTTCTTGAAAGGGGTGTATTGAAGTCTTCAAGTACTATAGTAGTGTTATCTATCTCCTTTTTCAACTTTGTTAATGTGTGTTTTATATATTTTGCAGGTCTTTCATTTGGTGCATAGATATTCAATATTATTATATCTTCTTGTTCTATTGACCCTTTGAGCATTATCTAGTGACCTTCTTTGTCCTTTGTGATGGTTTTTGCATTGAAATTTATTTTATCAGAAATTAGTATCGCTACTCCTACTTTTTTTTGGTTGCCATTTGCTTGGTATATTTTGTCCCATCCTTTAATTTTTAGTCTTTCTTTATCTTCATTTTTCAGATGTGTCTCTTGTAGGGAACATATTGATGGAGTTTTGTTTTGTTTTGTTTTTTTATCCAATATGCTACTCTCTTTCTATTCAGTGGTGCAGTTAATCCATTCACATTCAGTGTAATTATTGAGAGGTAGGGTTTTATTGCTGTCATTTTGTTCAATTCTTTTTGGTTATGTTGCTAGTTACTTTGGTCCATCCTGTTTTCTGTGGCATCTGTTTCCAGAACGTCTCTCAGTGTTTCCTGTATGGCTGCTCTTGTTTTTATGAACTCCTTTAGGTTCTGTATTTCCGGGAACATTTTAATCTCCCCTTCGTACTTGATGGACAGTTTTGCAGGATACAGTATTCTTGGTTGAAAGTTGTGTTCTTTAAGTGTTTGATATATGCCATTCCACTCTCTTCTTGCTCACATGGTTTCTGCTGAGAAATCAGCAGTTAATCTTATCTGTTCTCCCTTATAGGTTTCTCTGTTCTCCCTCTTTCCTTCTCTTATCTGTTCTCCCTCTTTGTTTCTCTCTCGTTGCTTTTAGTATTCTCTCCTTGTCTTTAGTTCTAGCAAATTTGATAATGATGTGCCTTGGTGTTTTTCTTTTAGGGTCTATTCTATATAGTGTTCGCTCAGATTCTTGGATATATATTCTGTCATTCTTCATTATGCCCAGAAAGTTTTCCTATTGAAATTCTTCCACAACTTTTTCAGTGCCTTTACTTGCTTCTCCCCATTCTGGGATTCCTATGATGCGGATGTTATTTCTTTTAAGGTATCCCACATTATTCTCAAGCTTTCTTCTGTTTCCTTCTTTTTGGATTCTGCTTTTTTCTCGGTCAGATCTGTGGTGACAATTCTATCTTATATTTCACTGATTCTGTTTTCCATCTCTTCACCTCTATTCGTATGTCCCTCCGTCATGTTGACAGCATCAGAAACCTTGTTGTTGTTGTTGTTATGTGCCGTCGAGTCGTTTGCGACTCATAGTGACCCTATGCACAACAGCCCTAAACCCTGCTCTATCCTGCGCCAACCGCAC
>NW_006400055.1:774541-778651 GCF_000299155.1 Elephantulus edwardii
AAGAGTAAATGCGTAGATGGTGTGTGTACACTCCAACGCTCACGTGAGTGGGGAGGGAAGAAGCGCACACTGATACACGTGGGGAGGGCCTCGGGGGAACCTAAATAATGAAGGAGGAAGTCTGTTGTTCCCTTTCTGGAATAGCTTCCCCACTCTTTGGATATGCTAAGGATCTCCCAGTTGTTTGAGTTAGTGGGTCCTACGTACTCAGGCCAGAAACCAGTTTGATTCCCCATGTAACTTAATCCTCAATGGTACATGCGTATTTTAGGGAAGGTTGATAAATCTTATAGATGTGGCATATATGATTGTCTTGCTGGCTCAAGGGCCCAAATAGGTGTGGGGTATCTGGGTCACAAGCCCCGGCTTGGCACTCCCCCCACTGTCCCTGTAGATCTCCCACCAAAGTCCAAGTTTACAAAGATGGCGTTTCCCCACAGACCTCTGGGAACTGTAGTCTGTACCTGCAGTTGTAGGCAGAGCGGGTTAGAAAAGGCTGTGTCACAAGCCCCGGCCCAGCACTCCCTCCACTGTCCTTGCAGATCTCCCACCAAAGTCCAAGTTTACAAAGATGGCGTTTCCCCACAGACCTCTGGGAACTATAGTCTGTACTTGCAGTTGTAGGCAGAGGGGGTTAGGAAGGCTGGGTCACAAGCCCTGTCCCGGCACTCCCTCTGCTGTCCTTGCAGATCTCCCACCAAAGTCCAAGTTTCAGAATTGACACTTTTAAGTTATGGTATTGGGAAGAGTACTGAATATCCCAAGACCTGTCACAAAAGCAAACAGATATATCTTTGAGAAGATGCAGCTAAAGTGCTCCTTAAGAACTTTAGGTGCTAAAGCTACATTTTACTGCATGTTGTTGGAGAGATTATTTTTTTGGACAGGAACATCAGGCTTGGAAAAGTAGAAGGTCTATGAAAGAGAAAAAGACCCTCAATCAGATGGGTTGACACAGTAACTGCTGAAAGTCACTCAAATATGTTAGGAAGTGTGAGGATGACACACATAGGCTATGATTCAGATCTGCATTCATAGGGTCACTACAGGTTGTATTAGATTTGACAGCATCTAGTAACAACTACAGTAATGATGTTAATAGAGTAAAAGTTTGACACAATGAATGCTTTTCATTTGCTAATGTGGCAAGACTCAAATGAGAGAAAACAAGTGTTATTAATTACAACATGTGTACAATCTAAAGGAAAAATTTAGAAATTGTAAAAAATAAAATGTGACACATACAGCTCAGCATCTTGAGCAAGAGCAAACTGAAATTGGCCATTTTAAACCAGACAACCATATAAGCTATATGTAGTGCTTAAAGAAATGATGAAGTAAGAAAGCAAAACCAAAAAGAATTCAAAGTCAAGCTTAAGAAGACAAGGCAAAGTATTATAACAAAATATTGGAATTAGAAAATAAAAATCAATGAATAAAAGTGACAAAAAAGTCATCATCATTTCTCAGGTTGAAAGAAACAAAGAACAAATGCAAACCTCAAGTTTCAAGATTAAAAGTTTCTGTTGGCAAAATCTTCAATGATACAGGAAGCATCAAAAGAGGACGGAAATAATATATAGTCACTGTACAAATAAAAATAGGTCATCAAGAAACAATTTAGGAAAGCAGCATAAGATTAAGAACCAATTGGTTCTAAAGGAAGAATTTCAAACTACACTAAAGCCATTGGCAAAAAAACAAGGACCAAAAAATTAATGGAAAATTGTTGTTGTTGTTGCTGTTATGTGCCATCGAGTCGTTTGGGACTCATAGCGACCCTATGTACAACAGCCCTAAACCATGCTCTATCCTGTGCCAATCTCATTGCCTCTGACACACCCATCCCGATGACCCCAGTCACTGAATCAATCCACCTCATAGAGGGTTTTCCCCTTCTGCGCTGTCCCTCCACTCTACCCAGCATGATGTCCCTCTCCAAAGACCTGTCTCTCCTTGCAACATGTCCAAAGTATGTCAGACGAAGCCCCAGAATCCTTGCCTCCAAGGAGTATCCTGGTTTAACCCCCTCTAGGGTGAACCTGTCTGTTTTTTTGGCAGTCCATGGTACATTCAATACTCTTCTCCAGCACCACAGCTCAAAGGTGGCAATTCTCGTTCTGTCTTCCCTAGTCATTGTCCAACTCTCTGATGCATAACAAGTGATTGCAAAGACCATGGCCTATTAGTTGAGATATTTCAGTAAACAGATGCAATGCTAGATGTGCTCAATAGTCTATGCCAAGAAATTTGGAAGACAGTCACTTCACCAGTGAACTGGATGAAATCTGTATTTTTGTCCCCCCCTTTTTTATTTAAAAAAAAGGTGATACAACATTTAGTGGAAATTACCAAACAATATAATTAGTATTATATGCAAATAAAATGTTGCTGAAGATTATTCAAAAGCAGCAACAGCAGTATATAGGCAGATAACTGCCAGAAATTGAATCTTTAAGGATTTAGAAGAGGACATGGAACAAGAAATATCAGATGGAACGTGGTTGAAAGCAGAGAATACAAGGAATATGCTTACTTTTATAGATTAAATACTTTTATATTTTATTGACTATGCAAAGACATTCAAATATGTACATTTTAATAAATTATAGATAACACTGAAAAGAATGGGCATTTCAGAAGCTCAATTTGGCTTATGTGAAAGTTATAAGTAGACCAAGAAGCAATTAACACAATATGGGGACTCTGCGTGGTTGAAAATAAAAACCAGTGTGACCCAGAATTCTACTCTTTCTGAACAACTATTCAATCTATATTGTGAGCAAATAATTCAAGAAGCTGGACTGTATGAAAAAGAATATGCTATCAGTATGGAGGAAAATTCACTAACAGCCTACATTATGTAGACATAATTTTGTCTAATAAAGAAGACCTGAAGCACTTACAGAAGAAGGACAAGGATTATGATCTTTAATATGAATTATATCTCAACATCAAGAAAACAATTTTCTTCGCCATAAGGCATATAGGCAACATCATGCTAGATGAAGGAAAGATTGAAGTCATAACTGATTTAATTTTGCTTGGATCCACAATCAAGGCTCATGGTAAAATTAGTCAAGAAATCAAAAGGCATATTACATTGGGCAAAGTTATCTCTTTAGGAACTTAGGAGGAGGGATGTCACTTTAAGGATAAAGGTCTGCCTGATTTAAGTCATAATATGTACGTGTGTATGTGGTAATATTTAAATTTCATTTCAATTACTTTGTATGCATCTGAAAACTGGAAGACCTAAAAATAGAAAAAATTTAAGAACAATAAATGTCTTTTAATTGTGGTGTTATGAAGAATTTTGAAAATTGTAAGACTTCCAGAAAGAAAAAAAAAAATATCTGTCTTGGAAGAAGTGTCAACTTGGGTTCTCCTAAGAGGCAAAGATGGTGCAATTTGTCTCACATATTTTGGGCATGCTGTCAATACCAGGCATTGTATTTTGTAAGCAGACATTAGTAATTGGAACATGGAATGTGAGAACTATGAATGTAGGAAAATTAGAAATTGTTAAGAAAGAAATGGAACGCATAAATATTGACATGCTAGGCATTGGAGAGATGAGATGGACTGGCATGGGGCATTTCGAGTCAGATGATCCTATGATATATTATTCTGGAGACGAAAAGGTGAGAAAAATGGAGTTGCTTTCATACTCAAAAAAGAAATTTCTAGATCCATCTTGAAGTACAACATTGTGAGTGATAGGATCATATCCATACGCTTACAACAAATCCAGTGAACACCACTATCATTCAGATTTATGCACCAACAACCAGAGCCAAAGAAGAAATAGATGATTTCTACCAACTCTTACAGGCAGAGATAGATCGAACATGCAATCATGATGCATTGATAATAATGGGTGACTGGAACGCAAAAGTTGGGAGCAGGGAAGACAAATCAGTAGTTGGAAAACATGGACTTGGTGACAGAAATGAAGCTGGAGATAGAATGACTGAATTTTGCACAATCAATGACTTATTCATTGCAAATACGTTTTTTAAGAGACATAAACACAGGTTATACACATGGATTTCACCTGATGGTATGCATAGGAATCAGATCGACTACATCTGTGGAAGGAACCGCTGG